>NC_141997.1:34144497-34444497 GCF_049901715.1 Pseudonaja textilis
AAAAGTTTAAATGATTTGTTTGAGGAAAAGGAACACTGCTTGGCTCTTAGGGACTTAAAAGCCTCATAAAATGATTTCCTGTTCTTCCAAACACAGAGAATATCATGTATGGATTTCATTCAGGTAATACCAGGACTCCTACAGAAAGGCATTAGTGTTCTGGTTTCATATTAATCCTAAGTCAATACATAACAAGTCTTTTATCTTATCATTTTCTTCTGCTATGGATTGTTTTACGCTGCCAGTGGTTGTTACTGCTTCTCCATTTAAATTGAGGAGGGAGGAGGGGCAAGGTAATTTTGGAATACATGAAAGACAGAATTGAACTATTCACCTCGGTGAAATATCTGAGCATATTATTGCAAATATATATACATGGCTTGGTGGGCATGGCAGGGGAAGAATATTGCAAAATCTCCATTCCCACCCCACTCCTGGGGGAAGGTTACTGCAAAATCCCCATTCCTTCCCCATCCCACCAACCTGCTTTCCAGCTCTGTTCTCCTGTGCAGGGCAACAAAAGAAGACCCAGCCAATGAGCTGGGACTCAGGAGGCAGAGAATAGATGGAGGCGGGGCCAGTCAGAGGTGATATTTGCCAGTTCTCTGAACTACTTGAAATTTCTGCTACCAGTTTTCCATAACTGGTCAGAACCTGCTGAATACCACCTCTATTCCTGATGCATTCTTTATCGCAGAGTATGTAAGATGGTAGCATTTGCCCACTCTTCCCTCAAGCTGAATGTGACAGTTTTTGCATTTATTTAGAGCTAACAAAATGAGATATTACTTAGAGATTCATTTTGAAAAATGTCTAATTCTTTTTTTTCCAGTAATTAAAAGGATTGGGTCAGGACTATGGTTGAGTCAAGGAGGGAAGATTTTTTAAGCCTTCTTTTTCTCATTCTGACCAAAATTGCTTCAAATTCGATCAGCAGGTTTGTCTTAATGGCAAAAAGCCAGGTTTGGCAAATGGGTTGGTGGCACGCTGGAATTTTTTCTTTTTTTAATTCTCCATGATATGTTGTTGATTCTCATTGGGCCTCCTTTCAAATTATGTTCTGAACAAAACATATGGTTGAGCCATTCAGCATTTTATCTTGATTTTCATGTGTGTGTGTGTGTGTGTGTGTGTGTGTGTGTGTGTGTGAAACTCAAAAATTTAGAATATCGTGCAAAAGTTCATTTATTTCAGTAATGCAACTGAAAAGGTGAAACTTATATATGAGATACACTCATTACGTGCAAAGCAAGATAGTTCAAGCTGTGATTTGTCACCCCAAATCCACAATCTCAGAAAATTAGAATATTACATGCAATCAATAAAACAAGGATTGTACATAGAACAATACCGGACCTCTGAAAAGTACAAGCATGCATATGTACTCAGTACTTGGTTTGGGCCGCTTTCGCAGCAATTACTACCTCAATGTGGCATGGCATGGAAGCTATCAGCCTGTGGCACTGCTGAGGTGTTATGGAAGACCAAGATTCTTCAATAGCAGCCTTCAGCTCTTCTGCATTGTTTGGTCTCATGTCTCTCATCTTTCCCTTGGCAATGCCCCATAGATTTGCTGGCCAATCAAGCACAGTAATCCTACGGTCATTGAACCAGGTTTTGGTGCTTTTGGCAGTGTGGGCAGGTGCCAAGTCCTGCTGGAAAATGAAGTCAGCATCCCCATAAAGCTCGTCTGTGAAAGGAAGCATGAAGTGCTCCAAAATCTCCTGGTAGATGGCTGCGTTGACCCTAGACTTAATGAAGCACAGTGGACCAACACCAGCAGATGACATGGCTCCCCAAATCAACACAGACTGTGGAAACTTCACACTGGACTTCAAGCATCTTGCAGTGTGTGCCTCTTCCTCCAGACTCTGGGTCCTTGGTTTCCAAATGAGATGCAAAAGTTGCTCTCATCAGAAAAGAGGACTTTGGACCACTGACCAACAGACCAGTTCTGTTTTTCTTTAGCCCAGGTAAGATGCTTCTGATGTTGTTTGTTGTTCAGGAGCAGCTTGACAAGAGGAATACAACATTTGAAGCCCAAATCCAGGATCCATCTGTATGTGGTGGCTCTTGATACACTGACTTCAGCCTCAGTCCACTCCTTGTGAAAGTCCCCAACAGTTTTGAGTGGCATTTTCCTGACACTCCTCTCCAGGCTGTGGTCATCCCTGCTGCTTGTGCACCTTTTTCTTCCATACTTTTCCCTTCCACATAACTTTCTATTAATGTGCTTTGATACAGCACTTTGGTAACATCCAACTTCTTTTGCAATTACCTTTTAAGGCTTTCCCTCCTTATAGAGGGTGTCAATGATGGTTTTCTGCACAACTGTCAGGTCAGCAGTCTTTCCCATGATTGTGATTCCTACTGAACCAGACTGAGAGACCATTTAAAGGCCCAAGAACCCTTTGCAGGTGTTATGGCTTAATTAGCTGATTAGAGTGGGACACTTTGAGCCTAGAACATTGAACCTTTTCACAATATTCTAATTTTCTGAGATTGTGGATTTGGGGCTTTCATGAGCTTTAATCCATAATCATCTCAATTATGACACGTCACAGTGTGAACTATCTTGCTTTGTGTGTAATGATTCTATCTCATATATTAGTTTCACATTTTAAGTTGCATTACTGAAATAAATGAACTTCTGCACGATATTCTAATTTTTTGAGTTTCACACACACACACAAACACACATATGTAGGTCTAGGTGTGTTCAGGTCTTTTCCCATGTAAGATTACGAGTATCTTGGCGATGTTTCGGCGAGGTCTCACTCGCCATCGTCAGGCTGGTGCTTTTGGCTTCGTGCCAGTGCAAGTAGTATGAAGCCGAAAGCACCAGCCTGAGGATGGCAAGTGGGACCTCGCTGAAACATCACCAAGATACTCTTAATCTTACATGGGAAAAGACCCGAACACACCTAGAACTAGATACCTGTACCCGTGAAAATCTACAAAAATATATATAAAATTTATATGGCTGCTGATTCTCATCAAAGTCATTCAAAACTAATAAGGAACAAAATAAATATGTAATTGCCAGGCAAAGTAAATTAATAAACTATCAAGACAACCACTTCATAGGCTCAAATTATACTTGGTCCTCATGCCTGGGCATGCAACCAAATATTTGGGACCTTAAAAGTGGGGGAAAGGGTTGGGTTAATCTGTTCTCTGGTGATGAATGATGTTTCAGAGAGGAGGTACCAGAAGAAGGGAATGGCTAGTCTAGCAAATAGAAGGACCAGGGGATACATGATAGCAGTGTTCCAATATTTGAGGGGCTGCCACAGAGAGGAGGGAGTCAAGCTATTTTCCAAAGCACCTGAAGGCCAGGCAATGTTATGATCCATCGGTGTCCTGTGGAGCTGGTGGCAGAGTTGGACATTGGGAAGAACATGGGCCAGTCCTGGAGTCTGGGGAGGGATCGGACAAGGGATCTGCACCTGACAAAGATGGGGCCAGGGCAATCTGTTATGTGCTGACTCTGGAACCTCCAGAATCTGACATCAGCGAGGCAGAGGAACAGGGGGAGCCTGTTCCCAGTGTGCACTTGTGCAGAGCTGTCAGAGGGCAAAGACAAAAGGGGCGACTTAAGAGTAAGACTTGGAGATGATTGGCCCCTCCCATAAGACATAAAGGAGGAACAAAGGGACACGAGCCTTTGCAGGAAGCAACTTTGTTTTGTTCTGGTCGGTTTAAACTCTGAAGCTCTCTGTTGACTGTGTTCCATTTGGCCTTGTACAGCTAATTGGCAATTTAGTCATTGTCAGCATTTCAAAGAAGATAAAGGTGGGTTTATCAGCCTTATCCCGAAAGATTGTGACAGACTTCTGTTGGACTATTCATAAACTGGTTGGGACTCATTACGGGCTGTGAATGCATATAATTTACAGCCACTGAATAAAAACAAGGTTTTGGGAACAGCATGTGATTCTTACTGTCTCAGGAAGCCTTGGACAGAACAGACAAGGAATAATGGATGGAAACTAATCAAGGGGAGATTCAACCTGGAAATAAGGAGAAATTTTCTGATAGTGAGAATAATCAATCAGTGGAACAGCTTGCCTTCAGAAGTTGTGGGAGCCTCATCACTGGAGGCTTTCAAAAAGAGATTGGACTGCCATTTGTCAGTAATGGAGTAGGTTTCCTGCTTGGGTGGGGAGTTGGACTAGATGATCTACCATGTCCCTTCCAACTGTGTTAATCTGTTAAAGAAAAGAAAGGTCTTTTCCTGATTCCTATTAGTGGAGTCTAATTGATGTAGAATGTTTCCCCTGGCAGATCTGATGGAATGGGTCAGGTACAATGGGGAAGAGATGGTGACTCACATAACCAGGTCCTATGCCATGAAGGACTTTATGGGTAACCACCACTTGAACTGAAGGCAGAGTCAAACATGAGTGTCACATGTGCAGCTTGAATAATGTTCCTAAGTGTTCACCTTGCTACGTTTTGAACCAGCTTCAACTTCTGGTAGCTCTTTAAGGGTAGTTTTATGTAGAGAATGTTACAGTAGGCCATCTGGGAGTGACTGGGAGCTTTGCAGGCACAAAGCAAGTATGGCTCATATTTATATTCTCCAGCTATTCTTCGCTTGCAAGTCTCTGCTGCTTAAGGCAAGTGTTCTGTGTATCTCGGGGCACAGCCAGATTTCTCAATCCTTGCCCATGTATTTAGGACCCCTCCACTATTTCAGCATCTTTTAGAAAAAGTATTCTGATTTTCTGATATGTGACTTGTTGGTATTTGTAGATGGAATAACATGGTGTTGAAACGGCTGCTGAATGCTGGCTGACAGCAAGTATTTCATTGTTATCATCTTGATTCTCTCAACAGGCAATCCTCACAAAGCATACTGCTGCATTTTGCAATGTGCCAAGCATACTAAATGGGCAAAGCCTGTTCAGATTTGTCTTTGCAACTGCTTCTTTTATTATTGGCATTATGATCCTTTTTTTTTTTTTTTTTGCCAAACTGAGAGCTATCATTTCATGTATGAAGCAATGCTATGATTAAAAACCATTAATGTTATCACTAATTTTCTATCAAATTCCTGTTTTGGTTGCTTATTTTAATCTCTTTATCTCCCCATTTTTTCTGCTTCTTCTCCCCAATGCTAGATGTTTAATTATGTGTCAACTCATGGTCAATATATTTAAGTGAGGTATTTTCATTTCTCATGGTAATATACCCTGATCTCTCCAAGGTCATTTGTGTTCATATTAACTTTATTCGGATTTGAAGAAAGGTCAGACTGTCGATCAACTAAGCAGTTCAACTAATTAACAGCCACAGCTAGGCTGATGCTAACTATGTTGTCATGCCTACACACAGCTAACATAAATCATAAGTCCTCTTCTACCCCCTACAAAAGCAAGGACTCATTCACATGTTATCTTCCGGTAGTATACAGTACGTGCAATTATTTGTCAGTGGCATAAGATTCTGTTAGTAAATAGTTTGACTTGAAACAGACTATGTCTTCGGTATTATTTCATCCCATTAGGTATTTAATAATATAATGTGTAGTGTTGTTGCTTCTGTTCTTGTTATTATTATTATATCACCAAATGATTTTAAAAAATTATCAAATGATTCAAAGTGGATATTGTGCAAAGAAACAGAAGAGATCATGCAAGAAGATGCAACAATGTCTCCAAAAACAATGGTTACAGGTACACACACACACACACACACACACACACACACATATACACACTTATCTGCATGTATAATATACTCCCTGAAGGTCAATCTCAATATAATCCTCAAAGGTTAATGCTTACAAATGTTTGATAAGTTCAAAGAGATTTTATACATATGAATAAAATTGACTTTTAAAATATTGACATTAAATGTAATAACTTAATTCATATATATATATATATATAATTCAGCTTTGCTCGGGTATTTTCCCACATCGTTGTAGTTGTACTTTTAAAGTTGTAGCAACGTTTCGGCAGAATCTCATCTGCCATCATCAGGCTTCTGTATAGTGTTCATCTGTGAGTCAGACTTTTACAGTGGTTTCAGATTTAAATTTGGGGCAGCCTAAATTTGGGGCATCTCTTCTATTCATGCTTTCTGGTCTTTTTTCAATCTCTATGGCTTCTCTGATGATTCTGTGGCTGGGGTTTTCTATAATGGCTAGGGTTTTGGTGCCATTGAAGTTGATGCTATGACCTGTGGCTTCCATGTGTTGGACTATGAATAGAAGTGATGATTCCACCAGACTGTCAATCATTTGGAAGCCTGCACTCACAAACAAAAAAAATCTCCACACCACTAGCCAGGCAAGCACCTGGGCACAGACAGATCCCCTCTGATACCTCCAGCTCAAACACACCCCAACCAGGCACCCAGATGAAACCTAGCTTCCTAACTAATGATAGCCGTCCATTTACCCGGAGCTAAGCTGCACTAAAGGCCTCCAATAAAGTAACACAATGTTGCCAGCCAATCAAGATACAAAAAGAGCCAAAAAGCAGACAGAAGATATTAGAAACACCAATCAAGCAGAACACAGCAAACTCCAAGACCAATAAACACAGACCAAGACTCCCGACCAATCAGGATGAAGAAAAAACCATTCTGGCACAGCAATAAGCTGCCCCAAATTTAAATCTGAAACCACTGTAAAAGTCTGACTCACAGATGAACACTATACAGAAGCCTGATGATGGCAGATGAGATTCTGCCGAAACGTTGCTACAACTTTAAAAGCACAACTACAATGACGTGGGAAAATACCCGAACAAAGCCGAATGCCATACATGCAATGCAATTAAACACAATGCCTCTCCTAAAGAAAATGAACACAATTCTATTCCAGCTTTCCTGTTTTGGATATTCTAGTTATTCTGTTCACTTGGCACTAAAGATGTGAATAATTATTGGTTGGTACGTGGGTAAGACGTTAGATCTTTTCTAAATCTTCAAGCTGAACAAGATTAGATTAAATTAATTTAAAATGGGTTTGTAGTTTTTTTTTTTTTTTTTAATGGAAGCTTCATTGATTGTCCTATAGCAGAATGTATGCTAGGAAAGGGACCAACACAGTTAAAAACAATGATGTTGAGATCTGATATTGCAGTTAAGTTGACTTCTGATGTTTCAGTGATGCAACAAAGATGATAAGTCTTTGAGGGAAAAAAAACATATGTTGAATGATTGAGCAAACTAGATATTTCTAATCTAACAAAAGAAAGGACTAAAAACGATATGATAGCAGTCTGACAGTACTTAAGGGGCTTTACCAGAGAGCGGGTCAACTTGTTCTCTAAAGCACCTGAAATAAAGACAAAAAGTAATACCAGTAGGTGGAAGACCATAGAACTAAGGAGAAATTTCCTGACAGTAAGAACAATTAATCAGAAAAATTGCTTCTGTTGGTGCTCTTTTCAAGGAGACTGAACAATCATTTGTATTGAATGATATAGGGTGGGTCTTCTGCTTGAGTAGGGGGGTTGTCTAGAAGACCTCCAAGGTCCCTTCCAACCCTATTATTCTCTGTTGCATGATGTTCTCTGATGAATGGCACTGATTCATGCTTAGGTAACCCACAGTTTTGTGCAAGATATAATGCTTTACTTCAGTGCCACATTCTTGTGCAGAAGCCCCTTCTGGATATCAAGTGAATCACTATAGTAGCTTCACATTGCTTCTTAGAAGCAGATGACCCCATGGCTTTGTGAAGAAGCTTCAAAAAGATACTTTGTTCAAAGAATTGTTGGGCAAAAAACCTCCATTCAAAATGTTCACATGCATCATAACCAATTCCAGAAAGTGGTGCTGGAGGGTTGTTGTTCAGGTTTATTTCTCTTCTATCCATTGCTTTTCAGTTAACTGTAGGATTTTGCATATTACTGCTCATGAAACTGGATGAATCCAATCAGAGATCTGGAAAGTGGTATAATTTGTTTCATCTTTTTCCATTTCATTTCACTTCATTTCATTTCACTGTATTATTTGATTTTGCAGTACTTACATCCCAACAAAGGACTCTCTTTGGTGTACAACAAAAATAAAAGCCAAAACATAATAATATGTAGGTAAATGTACTATTTACTTTTTATACATTTACTTTAGAGGGAAGAGGTGTTCTTTCACATTTGCAAGAGTGATGTCAGCATTGTAATGTATTCAAGCCAAGAAGTACAACTAGGAATATTGACTACATTTTTATTGTAAGTTACATTAACAGAATCTTGCATGTCTGAAAGTACATATCTTCCTCTTCACCTTTAAACTTCAAGAAGTGTTTAGGAAGTGTCTCTTGTGAGACATTTGCCATGCCTTCATCCCTTCCATAGACTTAGCTACCTCTTATCTGACCATTGCCTAGTATGCAGCTCTTTCTCCTGTGTCGCAAGATCATTCTCGTGTATTGTTATAGTAAATCAAGAGAATGTCAATACCAGAGACAGATATACAAAGCAAAGACAAACAATGTTGATTTCAGCCAGGGGTGGGATTCTACCAGTTCGGTCCAGTTCAGGTGAACCGGTAGCTCCAAGGACCAGTTTGCTCCAACTCTAGTCCGCCTGCCCCGGCTCTAGTCTGTACTTTATATTCTGGTTTTCAAGCTCAGCTGATTTGCGTGGCACAGTGGATTGCTGCACATCAGCTGTTTAACACAGAGAGATTGCTGGAGGTCAAATAGCAAATGCTCACCGAACCGGTTGTTACATAAGTTGAATCGCACCCCTGATTTTAGCTGACTAACACTGATGTCTACCATGGGTTTATTTGAGTTTATCTTTGCTTTAGAGCAGGGTTCCCAACCTCTGGGCCTCTATTGGGCTTTGGCCTATGGAACCAGGCTGCAGAAGCAGCAATCTGGTATGCATGCATGCATGCAGCTCCATTCGCATAAGCGGTGAGCTTATGTGCATGTTTGCACACAGCTCAATTTGCAGTTGAGATGCGTGCATGCCAACTTGCCAGCATGGTTCCTCTTTCCTCCCTCCAGCCAGTCCACTAAGCCTCCAAACCTGGGGACCACTGTTTAGAGAAGGCATTCTTTAGGGTGGCAGCAGAGATTATCAGTGGAAATGTTGTTTCAAGCTTCCTATTCCCTGGTTCTAGAAACAGATTATTCCTGAAAGGATTAATTGTCAAAAACTTGACAGAAAAATAGACTTTTCTGTTGAGGATGAAACCAGTAGACTATAAAAATCATCCAGATTTATACCTCTCTCTGAAAGCCATTTACAGGTTTAGGGCTGATAATTACTATGAAATTTAGACTGTGAAGCAAGGTTGAGAATTCAATCCTAGGTAACAGCACTTGTTTCTCTCTCTCAGAGTGAAAGAGAAAATATCTGCTGTGAACTCTATATAGGCATCAGGAAGGGCATCCAGCCAGAAACTCAGAAACTCAGCCATCCAGATTCTCCCCCAAATCAAGGGATTACAGGATCATAAAAAGAAAAAAAAAGTGATAGATCAATTAGGTTATTTTTTCACTCAATAGCTTCCAACTCTTTCAAATCAAAAGTATTAAAATAGAACGTAATGGCAAGACAGTCATTCCTGCCACACTTTTATATACCAATCTGGAAACTGACATTTTTTTAAAAAAAAAACTAGAATCACAATGGAGACATCGCTGTCACATGGATTTCATGCACAGCTGGTTCATAAATTCTGGAGAACCTAATGCTTCATATTTCAAACCTGATTACAACTAAATAATGAGGGAACACAGCAAGAAGTTTGCATCAGTCGGTAATGAATCAAACCTGTCACCTATCAAGATATACTATCTGAACTTTGGATCTTGACTGATTATTTTATTACCTGTCTTCCAGAGTGATGAAGTCATTAAGTTGAACATATTGTTAACATTTGGCACCAAGAAGTCAATAGATAATTCATTTGAGCACTTACTCCAAAAACCATATATTTTAAAGGAATGGGGGGTGGTATTTTTTGGTAGAGAACACCTACATTAAATATTTGCTCTTGTAGCATGTTTCAGCTATTAGAATGGTTCTTCTCATGGTTATATAATATTCATTTTACAGTTCAGGTAGTCCTCAACCTGCAACCATTTATTTAGTGACTGTTCAAAGTTACAATGGCACTGAAAAAAATGACTTATAACAGGTTTTCAAACTTACAGCTGTTTCTGTGCCCTCACAGTCATGAGATCAAAATTTGGCTACTTGGCTAAACGGGCAAAAAATACACAAGTGGTTAGAAAAGATGATAGGAAAACATGTAGATTTTTAAACCTGAGCTGTTTTTATTAGGTATAATATCAGAAAAATGTGATAAGCAAAGTATATATTTAACATTGCATGTCTTAATAGCAGCGAGGATTATATTTGCACAATATTGGAAAAATGAAGAAACACCATGAGATGAAGAGATAGTTAGGAAGATACTAGATTGTGCAGATATGGACAGACTTACACTGAAGATTAAACAGAAAGAAGACTGTTATCAAAGAAGAATGTTATCAAACATGGACTTTATTTTACCAGTGGTTGGAAAAAAGAGGTGGAGAATGTAATCTATATTGTTAAGCAATTACACAAACCCCAAACCACACGATGTTTATTAAGGCTAACCAATGTAAACAATAAAAAATCAATAAAATCTTTTTTGAACAATGTCCACTTGGCAACTGGCATGTATTTGGCAGTGATACTGTCCTGGAGTCATGTCCATTTTGTAACATTCCCAACCAGCATTTAACAAGCAAAGACAATGGGGGAAAAGAGATTTACTCAGTGACAACATGATACAATTAACGACTGCAATGCTTGCTTAACAACTGTGGCAAAAAAAGATAATAAAATGGGACAAAATTCATTTAACAGCTGTCTTGCTTAGCAATGGAAATTTAGGGTTGAAAGTCAAGGACTACCCGTATTGGTAGTTTGCCCAATCTAAAAACTGTGATTGTCAATGGAAATTCTCAGTTATTCGGGTCATAGTTGTCCCAAAGGTGCTTTTTCAAGAAGCAATTGGTTTTTCTATTTTAAAGACGTTTCGCTTCTCATCTCTCGGAGCTGAAGAAGTTTCTTGGATGAGAAGCAAAACATTTTCAAAGAAAAACAAGAAAGTACAGTTGCTTCTTGAAAAAGCTCCTTTGGGATTTCTAGATCCTGGTTGTCCCAAAGCTGCTTTTCAAAAGGCAGTTAGACTTTCTTGTTTTTTTTCACTTCTTATTCAAGAAGCTTCTTGGCTAAGAGGTGAAGCATTTTCTGATCAGAAAAAGCTTCTGTTTTCAGAACTGAAGAAGCTTCTTGGATGAGAAATTAAATATTTTCAAGAAAAGAACCTAAGAAATTCCAGTTTCCTTTTCAAAAAATACCCTTGGGAGAAAAATTATGAATGTTTTTACTTCACAGATATAATAGCGTAATTGTTGGGTATATTGATACACCAACTAGGTTTGGGTGAATAAATATATAAACCAAGGTTTAAGTGTTTGTAGCTTTAAGCACCAAACTGCAATGTAATTAGATAATTAAGGGTGTGGTTACAACTTTCAATAAAAGGCAGTGAGAGAAACGTAACAGACCCTGCTCTGGTCTCACTGCTCTCTGCCTGCCTGCTGCTTACTCCTGTTTGAGACATCTGCTTGTTACTGTTTGCTGGCTACTATGCTGGATACCGTTTCTGCTGAACAAAAGGACTATTCCCTTGGTGAGCTGATATCCTGTGAATACTCAGCGTTGTCTTCGAGAGAAAGGTATCGGAAGGAGAAGATATCTCAACAAGCAGATAAGGACATAGTACTGACTAGTTAATGGACTAAGTTACTGGATGGATATATTTGTGAATGACATATGGACTGATTGACAATGCTTAAACTCTGAACGGATTAAACTACTATTTAAAACTACAAACAGTTTTTGTCTCCAGTATGTGTATACTCTTGGGCCCAGCCTCTCTCATTTGGCTGCCTGGCTTGACTGCTGCTGCACACTCTGCTTGGGGGTTTGTCCCCAATCACTAACAGTAATACAGGCAATGCTATAGATTTGAGAATATTTCCAATTTCTCTCCCTCTCTCTCTCTCTGTCTCCCCCTTATTACATTCTTGGCAAGACTAGACTTCCTATTTCAGGAACTTCTCTGGAGTTTTTCCCCCTCCTTTGCTGGTACTTCACTTGTGTGGAATGACCATTCAAAGTTACAATGGCACTGAAAAAAAGTGACTTATGACCATTTTTCACACTTACAACTGTTGCAGCATCCCCACAGTCATGAGAGGCCAGGTGAGGAGATGCATGCCTCAATGTGAGTGATATTGAATTGGCCACGCCCAGCCAATAACATGACCACCAAGCCACGCCCACCAACTAAGCCATGCCCACAGAACCAGTTGTTAAAAAATTTGAATCCCACCTCTGATGAACGCTATGAAAAAATGAAGATGAGGAAGTATGAATCTCAATTGCAAACAGTTGTAAAGTAATTTAAACAATTGTTCTGAATTATGATATTAAAAAACATTTTACCTGGTTAAATGGGTCATTTACAATAAGCGGAAACAGACAGATATAATATAATGAATTTACCATTCAGCCAAATGCAGGAAAAGTTGATGATCCAAAATGAAATTTATTTGGAAAACTCAGAAATGGGTTTGTAAACTGAATGAAATGAAATATGAGGAGTCCTTGGTGCTCTTTCAACTTGGTTGTTTTCTTGAAGATGTTTCATTACCAAACTAGGTAACACCATCAGTGCTAGTAAGAAGTAGAATTTGTTCTCAATTTATATTTTAGTGCAGGAGTCTCCAAACTTAGCAACTTTAAGACTTGTGGACTTCAATTCCCAGCTGGAAGATGAGGTCTGCAAGTCTTAAAGTTGCCAAATTTGGAGACCCCTGTTCTAGTGGCTTGTTCTATAACGTTAGTGGGGGTGGTCTTAGAGGTTCTTTGGTTGGCTTGTTTGGCATTTCCTTAATTGATGTATTGTTTATAATGGAGTATCCAAACACTAAATTGATATATCCCTTTGTGGAAATGAATGCTGCTCAATTTTTAAAAAAGGATTTTTGGAACCAGTCTCCTTTTAATATATTTATATGCATACATGCAGAATTATGTATAATGCTGCAGTTTATGGCACAATTAGTTTGAATAGAGCTGAATTTCCCATTGAGCAGCTGGTCAACACATTTCTAGTTTATTGTACCTGCATCCAGACTGCATCCAGATTCACTTGAAGAAAGAATTGTATAGGACTTAAACCAAGTTGATTTAATGGGACTTTACTATCGGCTTCTTTTTAATCATCTCATTTCTTATCATCAGGCAGGTTTACAATATCTTCACAGGTTAACATTCCTTGGCTTCACCATTAACAAACTGTGCATAAAGTCCCTTTTTACATACATTTGTAAAACTTTGTTTCCCTTTTCAACATTCATAACAAATTTTGCACTTTTTCCTATTTAATCATCAGTTACTTTGATACATTATTACTTTTTCCTATATGCTATTTTATAGTCTGGTTCTTTTATTTTTAAATATATGTTTAGTTTATATTATCTCTTAGCACCAGCAGCAGGTCCAACTAACTCTTGTCTAATTTTAAACAAGGCCAAAACATGAGTATTGTTCAGGTAAAGAAAAATAGTCTTATTGTCAGAACAGGCAAAGGCAAACAAATTCTTAAACTGATAAAGCTTAAGAGGAACACAAAATAATGTTTATTTCAGACCACGAGTCATGACTGTCTTACCACAAGGAGCTAAGTAATTTTTGTGGGGTCCCAACTCTGAAATATTGGAATCAAAGAATCACAGAATTAAGTTATAATAAATAATAAATAAATATTAGAACAGACATTCTGTTTAATGGATCAAATTCAGTGGTAAGATTCAACTTTTTTTTTTAACCACCGGTTCTGTGGGCATGGCTTGGTGGGTGTGCTTTGTGCATGCACACTTCATGTGCACACATGCAAAACACATGCTTTGTACTCATGCAGAGGGTTTGATACTGATCTTCTCCTGCAATCCTGCACTCTCCCTGTTTGTTCAACAGTGGATGCGCAGCAATCGGCTGTGCTGTGCGAAGAAGCTGAGCTTCAAACCAGGAAATAAAGGTCAGTATAGAGCCGAGTGGGCCGATGGGCCCAGCAGCAGATCATCAGAGCAGACTGGTTTGCTCACAGATGATCTTCGGAGCTACCTGTTCTGATCCAAAACAAACCTTATTTTCCAATAAGACAAACAATAACCAAAGGGAACAGAAACCTTTTAATGAGTCTTACAAATCCTCAGTTAAAAGGCTGCTGCAAACTAATTAACTCTGATAAGCACAAGCCTTGCCAAAACTGTACGAGACTGCCAAGAATCACAGATAAGAAATATTTCACAACACAAGAGTCTTCAAATACCAATTTAAAATACTGTAATGTCCACAAGGCTGAGTTTCAAAATGTCTTTGCTTCCTGCAAAGAACGTTTGCTTCACAGCTGCTTTTATCTTCTTGAAGGAGGGCCATTACCTTGCAGCCTTACTCCTGAGTCATATGTGCTGTTGCAGCTTCTCTTTTCTATGAACATGACTGCGCACATATGTACTTGGCACAGGCTCCTCAGGAACCTCATCGCTGCTGCCAGCCCCCACAATCTCTGAAGGCAGCGGTCCACTCCCTAACGGTCCTGGCTCTGAGTCCTCGCTCTCCTCAGCCATCTGCACCTGCTGCCGGCTAACCACAACACTACCAGTTCAGCCGAACCAGGCCGAACCGGTAGACTACCACCCTAATCAGATTGGCCACACCCAACCAATAACATGACCACCAAGCCATGTCTACCCAGTCACATGACCACCAAGCCACACCCACCACCTAAGCCACAGCCACTGAACCGGTTGTTAAAAAAATTGAATCCCACCTCTGCTTAAAATACAATCTTGCCCTGTTTCTTAGCTTAGGAAATGACATGGATTCTATAAGCACACACACACACACACACACACACACACACACACACACACATACACATGCACACTATACAGTTTATAATAGCCAGATAGCCAGATATAATTCTGAGACATGAATAGAATTGGGATTATATTAAGTTCTTCTTCTAGATTTGTGCAATGCCCATTTAATTCTATTTTAGATAACAACTATATTTCCAAGAAACTTACACCCACCATATACCCAATCAGGAATACTAGAGTTCATTTATTAGAGTTCATTTCTAATTCAGTGTTTTTATAGGAGAAAGAAAAGTTAAAAATATCAAAAACTTCAATAAATTACATCTTTGTTTTAATCAAGAAAGAATATTTTAAATTTTTTTCATTGCTCTAATATATAGAAAAAGTTCAAGTGAACCATTGCATTGGTGGAGATGAAATTAAATATGTGTATCTATAAAGTCCAACAATTGTTCCATTTGGGGAAAAAGTTATTAAATATATTGTGATTTTAACAAGTGATGAATTCATACTTGGAATAAAAATTGCTACCTTTTACTAACTTATGAAGAAAGCCAACAGGCACAATTTCCTTGTTATTAAGAATTCTTTTTCAGTTTTCACCACCAGAAGTTCACTACTTTGGTGCAATCGATCAATGACAAAATATTAAGAATATCATTTTAAAATGAAGTCATAAAAATGACCCCAACTATATAATTTGCTCCTAGAAATGGCTTGGCCATCTATTTGAAAGGCTCAGCAAAGAAAAGAAGTCATTATTTACTGGAATATAAGGGTATTCATCTGAGGATTGAGATTCTTGTCATTTAATTTATTCAATTACCCTGTAGTTCAGAATCTCTTGTTCCAGTTAATTAATGAAACAACACGTTTTCAGTGCAAAAGGAGAAATGTGTGACACCTTGTGAGCAACATAGAAATAACTATGTCCCTGATGAGAGAACTTCAGTTAGAAAGAAGATGAAGATGAGGAGCTGCTATTTTTTTCCCCATAGTTACATTTCACAGTAGCTATTCTCAATAGTGAATATGCGGTGGTGATCCTTCATTGCAGCAGAAGTTGCAACATTATTTACATCATGCTAAACATCAGCTGAAAAAAAATCATAAGGCAGACAGACTGACTAAAGATAAAACCAGCACAGGGGTGGGATTCTGCTGGTTTGGACTGGTTTGGGAGAATCCCTAGCTTCAAAGATCAACTGGGAGAGAACCGGTTCACTCCAATGGTCATGTCCATCTGCGCTGTACAGACCTTTATCATCCCAGCTGATCAGCACAAAAGAGCAGGTTGCCACTCCTCAGCTGTGTTACTCCCCCGAAGTAACATAGCAGGTAAGGATTTTTGCATTGCTGTTCATGCAAAGCACCGAACCGGTTGTTATACCAGCAATATCCCACCCCTGTACCAGCAGTATAAAACATTCCAAGTATATAAAATGGTAGTTGCACCCTTTTCTTATTTTTCTTATATGTATCCATGTATTCATAACTATGTTTTTACTTATACCTATTATCTTGTAAGCAACTGACAAACCAAATAAAATAAAATAAAAATAAAATAACATGAAAAACTTCAAAAATACTATCATTCCAAAAGCTTGATTCCCTTTCTCAGCACTAATTGAATGTTCTACGGTACATACGTGGAGATGGAAGGGTGGAAGTCAATGTGAATTAGACTATCTGACACCTCCTGAAAGCTTAGCTGTCATTTGTTTCAGAACCTGATTTAGGATATCTACATCCCAGGTATATTTAACATAAAACTTGACACAACATTTAATTCAAGAAAAATAGTTACCCAACATATTGACAGTTGCAGAGCTATTGTTATGAGATAATGGAACAGCCTTAAAGATAGCCAGAAAGCAAACTGCAAGTCTTGCTGACTGTAATCTGCTAGAATCAATTAAAAACAGAGAGACCAGTTCATCTGTCTAGACTTTTTCTTTCTTTTTTTCAATCTTGGAAAAGGTCGACATTTGTCTCCTAAAGAGAAGAAAGAAGAGGATGAGAAGCAAGGAGGATAAGCTCAGTTACACGGGTGATGAGTAAACTATTGGAAGACCTGAAGGACCAAGTAAGGAATAGATAATTATGGAGAAAAATCTGTCTATGTAGTTGCTATAAGTCAACAATGACTTGATGGCACATAATAAATCAATGGTCCTTTAAGTCATTTCAGAAATAAAGGGTAACCAACTGTGATGTCATTCAAGATATAAATTGCTAATATAAAGTCATTCAGTCATTTTATTTTGGTCATTGACCAGCAAAAGAAATCTTTGGGGAAAAAAAGAGATCACATTTAACTTGCCAAACATCCATGCAAATCTCTACAATGCAGAAATTGACTAGAATAAAACAAGCTATAAAATTATATAACAATGCAAGTAAAATTGTAGGTTCAGGTTTAAGAATTTTGGGCATAAAAATTAATATGGTAAGGCATTATTCATTGAATAAGGCAATTAAATGATTATTCAGAATAATGGCATCATAAAATTACTGAACTAAGGTAGAGAGGTATTACAATGGTAAAATTCAAGGGAAAATGTAATTAATATTAATATAAAGCAAGCAATTTTTACCACAGACACACAAAAAGCGAGACTAAGAATTTGATAGCCTACAATAAGACAGTATTTTTTCAGTGCTTTTTTAAAATTCATGATCTGTAAAGATTGTTATTGCTTATATCAAAGAATGTTTGGTGGATTCTTTTTCAACAGGTCGTCTCCAATTTGTGTGGCCACAAAGAAATAAAAAGCAGTCAACTCAATAGGAAAAGCAGCAAAGACAACAACACAGAAACTGTTATGTCCTGAGGACTTTAGGAGTTCTCACTCAGGTCCAGTCCCCTTGCGTGGGCGACCTTTCCCTTTCACCCATTGGTTGGTTCTTCCCAGCAGCCAGCTATAAAAGCAGGCTGCGGGGTCCAACCAGTTGCTGATTGCTGCGAGCCAGTTCCAGGCGTGGCAAGCACGGTCAGCCCTTTATTGTTATAATAAAGTATTGTTGCATTCATGCTCTGGTTCAGCCTCTCTTTTCCCAAACTTAACACTGGCGACGAGGATGGGATGGCTACCAGAAGCACCATGCAACCGCTGAGTCACTAGCCGCCGATCCGCAGCCCAGAGAGAGCGATCGGTCGGCGATAAGAGAAACGCTGATCCGCAGCCAGAGAGAGCGATCAGCCAACAAAAAGAGCAAACAAAAAGAGCAAACGCTGATCCGCCGACAGAAAAAGCGGTCAGCAAGCGAAGAGAAGCGAACGCTGATCCGCAGCCAGAGAAAGCGGTCAGGTTCGAAAGTTAGAAGTGTCTGTAGCCGCTTGTTAGCCCAGCTACAGGGAAAGTGAAGCGCTGCCAGCCGCAGCCGCTCTGTATCAGGCGCGAAATTCAAACGGTTGTCATTTGAATTTCAAACCTAAGAGAGACATGGCACAGTGCTGTAGCAAAGTCACTAACGCCCACACTGGCGCGAACCTAGACACCACCAACGGCTAACAGCCAACGTGGTTAACCCAGAGAGAGAGAGAGGATAGCGAAAAACCTCTCCAGAGCTGAAATCACTTGCATACCACGAGCACTAAAACCTTGCCCGTCGTCCCAGAGAGATTTTTTTCCACAGGTAGCTCAGTCGGTTCCAGCACCATGAGTTCCAATCCAGTATTCCCGGCGTTCAAACCAGACGAAGAGAAGTGGGAATCGTATAAGAACCGCTTCAATCATTACATCGATGCGGTCGGCCTGGCGGATGCGGGAGAGCATCGGAAAAAATCCTATTTCCTAATCTACTGCGGAGCCACCGTTTACGATACTGCCGCAGCGCTCGTAGCTCCAAGGAAGTTGAAAAACGTTCCGTGGTCCGAGTTGCTTGAGATCCTCACTAACCACTATGCTCCCAGGCCCTCACAGATCGCCAGGAGGTTCACGTTCCGTATGAGGAAGCAATCGAGTAAAGAGACCATCAATCAATATATGGCCGCTCTCAGAACAGCAGCACTGCATTGCGGGTTTGGAACCTACCTGGAGGACATGCTCCTCGATCAATTAGTCTGCGGGGTCAAGGACCTCAACCTACAAAGGCGCCTTCTAGCAAAAAAAGACCTCAACCTCGCACAAGCGGTCGAGGAGGCCTTGGCAGCCGAGCTAGCAATGAACTCAGCCACCGAAATACAGGGCCCAAGTGCCAAGCTGACTTCACTCCCAGTCCACTCCGAGGAGGTGGTAGCAGAGGAAACCCTCAACGATGATAACGACGTCCACCGCCTTGCCAACGACAGACGGCCGCAGGTAGGGGCCAAACAAGAAAACACCGGTCCACCCAAGCACATTACCCTGTGCCTAGCCTGTGGGGGATCGCATCAAAGGGCCACCTGCAAGTTTAAGGGAGCCACCTGCAACAACTACCATAAAAGGGGGCACATCGCGAGAGTCTGCCAAGCCCCCCAAAGCGCAGCACAAAGACACCCTCCCTCGCACTCGGGACCACAGAGGCAAGTATTAAACTGTCGCACGCACCGCCTTGCCAAGCGCACTTGCCACACTGTTAGTAAAATTTCTCTCTCCGTTTCCCTAGAAGGTAAACCGTGCCACATGGAGGTTGACACAGGGTCAGCGCTCTCAATAATTTCATGGAACACCCTCAAGAGACTCCTCCCCAGCCTATCTACTACCCGGCTTCAAAGATGCCTGTTCGGCCTGAAGGACTACCAGGGGAAGACCATTCCTGTGATCGGCAGAGGCAAGTTCCTTGTCAGTTTTAGAACTTTTAAAGGTCACCTACCTCTAGTGGTAGTTAACGGCAATCTACCCACCTTATTGGGGCTCGATTGGTTTCCCCACCTCGGCCTAGGGTTAACAGGAGTCCATGCTGTCTCAACCTTAGACACTGACTCCTTATTCGCTGATTACGCAGATGTGTTCAGCGAGGAGCTGGGGTGTTATAATGGAACCCCCATCTCATTCTCAGTTGACCCCCAGGCAGTCCCAATCAGACTAAAACGCGAGAGAGTCCCATTCGCTATTCGGCCAAAACTAGACGCTGAATTGGATAAACTATTAAAACAAGGGGTCATTGAGCCAACAGATTTCGCCAAGTGGGAGACGCCCATTGTCACACCCCTCAAAAAAAGACGGTAGCCTGAGAATTTGCTCGGACTACAAGACAACAATCAATAAATATTTACAAGTTAGCGCTTACCCTGTGCCCGTCATTCAGCATTTATTGCACACATTCGAGCCAGGCAGTGTTTTTGCTAAATTGGACATGTCTCAAGCATATCAGCAGTTCCCTGTTGATAACCAAACAGCGGAACTCCAGACCATCATCACTCACAGGGGTGCCTTCCGATGCAAGCGTCTCCAATTTGGCGTTAGTGTTGCCCCAGGTATTTTTCAATCCCTCATGGAGCGGATTTTACAGGGCCTCCTGGTGTAGTACCCTACTTCGACGACATCTTAGTCTCGGCCAGGGACAGACCCCAACTCTTCCAGAGAGTGCGAGCAGTGTTAGAGCGGTTCAGACAGCATGGCCTCAAGTTGAAAAAAGAAAAATGTGCCATTGCCACTAGACAGGTGGACTTTCTGGGTTATAAAATTGACGCCTCTGGCATTCACCCCTGGAGTCCAAGGTTAGGCAATCCACGAGGCCCCCACTCCAACCTCCAAAACTGAGCTACAAGCTTTCTTGGGGCTGCTGAACTTTTACGCATCCTTCTTGCCCCACAAAGCCTCAGTAGCCAAACCCCTACACAGATTACTGGACAAAAAGTCACCTTGGCACTGGGGGCACAGAGAAGACCAGGCGTTTAACGCCGTCAAATCACTACTCACGTCGGAGGTGGTGCTTATCCAATTCGACCCTAACCTTCCTTTAGTACTGACAGCAGACGCATCCCCTTTTGGAATTGGGGCGGTCCTTAGTCATAGACTTCCCAATGGCGCCGAGGCTCCCATCGCCTTTTTCTCAAGGACACTCTCTGCCACGGAGCGCAATTACAGCCAGATCGACAAGGAAGCCCTAGCAGCTGTTGCGGCCGTGAAAAAATTTCACGAATTCCTTTTTGGCCATTTTTTCGAACTGGTTACAGACCATAAGCCCCTCCTGGGCCTACTGGCCGGGGACAAACAGACCCCTCAGGTCCTTTCCCCTAGGATGACAAGGTGGACACTCTTCCTAGCAGCCTACTCCTACAAACTTATACACCGCCCGGGCAAAACACTGTCCCACGCCGATGCTCTCAGTCGCTGCCCCTTACCCGCTCCGGCTGAAGACCCCGCTCCTGTCAACGCTATTTTCGAGATCACCCAGTTGGACCTGCCCATCACTGCCCTTGACATTGCTGCTAAAACCAAGGCAGACCAAACGCTCGCCCAGGTGCTCGACTGGGTGAGGAGGGGGTGGCCGGGTGGCAACGTTGAAAACAAATTCACACCCTTTAAGACTCGCATGCAGGAGCTGTCCAGTTTGCAGGGTTGTCTACTATGGGGCACTCGAGTGGTCATCCCGACCTCGCTGCACCCGAGTCCTGGAGGCGTTGCATGAGGGACACCCTGGCATCGTGAGAATGAAGGCATTAGCACGCAGCTACGTGTGGTGGCCGGGTCTCGATGAGGACATTGTCAATTGGGTAAGTTCCTGCAACATCTGTCAGGAATCCCGTCCTGCTCCCCCATTGCCACCCCTACCAGATGGGAGAGCGCCAGCGCCCCTTGGTCTAGAATCCATATCGATCTGGCCGGCCCCTTGCATGGGAAGATGTTCCTGGTGGTCGTGGACGCCTATTCCAAATGGATTGACGTAGCACAGCTATCCACGACCACCACACTAGCAATCACCAACGTGTTAACGCGCCTGTTCGTAACGCACGGACTACCCGACTCCATTGTCTCCGACAATGGCCCACAGTTCACATCGATCGAGTTCAGCCGTTTCGCTGCCAACCTGGGTATCCGCCACATTTTCACAGCCCCATTTCATCCTGCCAGTAATGGGTTGGCTGAAAGAGCCGTCAGGACCACTAAAGAAGCCCTCGCCAGGTTCAGCAGGGATGACTGGCACCACAAACTCTCGCGGTTCCTGATGAGCCAGCACTCAACCCCCTGTTCAGTCACCAATAAGTCCCCAGCGGAGCTCCTGATGGGCCGGCGCCTGAGGACTGTATTGGACAGGCTTCACCCACAATACTGCCCTGACTCTCCCCTTGCTTCCTCATCGGGGGTTAGACATTTTATGTTACAGGAGCCAGTATTCGCGAGGAACTTCGCTGGGGACCCACTATGGATTCCAGGCGAGGTCATAGCCATCACCGGGCCGAGATCGTATAGAGTCAGGCTGGAGGATGGCCGTGTCTGGAGGAGGCACATAGACCAACTGCGGAGGCGCCTCAGCACCCTTGCCAGCAGGGATCCAGAGTCACCAGACGAAGGGGAACCTCCTCATCCGCCTCACAGCCACATCGTGCCCAACGACCAGTTCGCACCAATAGTCGTTCCCATCAGCCCGAACTCGGACAACAGCACCCAGAGGGTTGACCAGCCCGATTCAGTCCACGGGAGCTCGTCCCCAGTAACCAGCCCTGCGAGTCCCGGGGATGCCCGAGCCGGAGAGCGCGTTGGTGACACTCTGCCGGCTCTACCGTCACAGACTGACTCTGAACGGACAGACAATGTTCCCGAGCTGCGCCGTTCCGGGCGCCAACACAAGCCCCCTGTCTACCTCAAGGACTATGCATGTTCGCATCTGGGGGGAAGGGGTGTTATGTCCTGAGGACTTTAGGAGTTCTCACTCAGGTCCAGTCCCCTTGCGTGGGTGACCTTTCCCTTTCACCCATTGGTTGGTTCTTCCCAGCAGCCAGCTATAAAAGCAGGCTGCGGGGTCCAACCAGTTGCTGATTGCTGCGAGCCAGTTCCAGGCGTGGCAAGCACGGTCAGCCCTTTATTGTTATAATAAAGTATTGTTGCATTCATGCTCTGGTTCAGCCTTTCATTGCCCAAACTTAACAGAAACATTCATTGAAATGTTCCCAACAGATTTGCCAGAATTCTGTTCTCAGTTTTTAAGGCAGCATTTCTCAACCTTGGCAATTATCTGGAGTTCAGTTTCCAGAATTCTGAAATCCAAACATCTTAAGGTCATCAAGATTGAGAAACACTACTCTAGAAGTATAAGTGTCTATTCAGTATAGCATGTGCATACAAAAGAAAAGATCTAGGAGAAAGATAAGTGGTTTCATTTCTCGGATCTGCCACCTGCTAAAACCTAAGGTATTGTAAACAGTGACAGAAAAAAAGCATAATGGGCATATCTGATTCGATTTTAAAATATGGCTCATCTTTTCTTGTTAGCTGAATTTCTGGACCCTGCATTTGCATAATTCATAAAGAAATATTCAATTAATCAGTGCATGTGGGGAATGTTTTATACTTTACAGAAGGGTAAAAATTCATCTGAGTTTTCAAAATTCCTATCACAACAATCTAAATGAATCTTCCTGGTTAACCATTAGGATTTTGTCAAACATTCTTAAAACAAATATAAATGAACTTTTAAGGAAGTAAAAAGCAAGAACATTTATTTTGATGAAGGTTCATGGTGTTTGAAGGTTGGCTAATACTTTTGTTAGGCACAACCACCATGACTTAATAGTGTTGTTGTGGCTGTTGCTACAGAATTGTTTTTGTTTGCTCTCCTTCTCCTTCTCCCCTTCCCCTTCTTCTCCCTTTTCCCTTCTCACTCCTCTTTTTATTTGGGTTGAGTATCTATTCAATCATTAAAATTAGAAAATACTGGTCAAGTTATATGAATTACCATAGCTAATAAAACCCAACAATAGTGAATCAGAACTGCAAGCCACGCTTATATTTAACAGTCCCAAATATGTGAATTATCTGTGTAAACAACCATAGATTTCTGTGCTTCTTCCATTTATTTAATTTCTGGGTTATTTTTCAGGAGTTTAGCCTCAGGCTGCTGCCATAAGCACGCTACATTGACATAATAGCTATTGAAATCAATGAGACATGCTGCCAAATAAATATATTTTGCACTTGGATACTGAGTTTAGGTTCTACATCATTCTCAAGAGACTATTTCATTGGCTTTCAGGAGAGCATGTTAAGAAAGGTGTAATCATAGGTGGCCAAATATTTATGTATGTGTATATGGAATTTGACACACTTCTATCTTCCCATAGTACTATTGGGATATCATAATAAAACTTATTTCTTAATATACCAAGAGTTATAAGAATAACATGTATTCAATGCAAAGCATGTTCCACTTGGAATGATTAGAATTAAATTCGAATTTGAGAGCAATCCAGCACTTTAAAAAAGTGGTATAAATCATTTTTAAAGACTTTAAAAAGAGGTACTTATTTCAGCTTATTGACATTTTGAAAGAAGAGAGGAAGTTCTTCTAATTATGTTAACTTAGACATATATTCTTCTAATTATGTCAACTTCCAGATCCAGATCTAAGAACCCCCTTTTCTTCATTCAAACATATTAATCCAGATCAGTTCTAATATTTTGCTTCCTCATGCAAAATATCAAGCAAAAATTCCTCAAGTAAAATATTAAAAAACACTCCCATCTAGTACTACCTCATATAGTAATGATTTGGTGACAATTTGATGCCAGAAGCAACAACTTCATTTTGCCTCATAGTGGGCACAGCAATTCATTCACATCCTGATTCTTCTAGAATTTTACATTCTCTTATTGTTGGTTATTAATGAATTGTTTTATATAGACTGTAATGGTATGGCTATTGACATTCCAAACTCAATTATGGCTCAAATTGTCTATGTTAGGTTTTATTTTGATTCAAAATAATCATCCTATTTTCTTTTATTTCTAGTTTACATGTCAGTATTATGTATCTCATGATATGTCTCATTGAATTGTTTTGACATGTCTTCCTGCCTAAAGCAGCCATTTTAGATTTAGTTTCTCCTTCTTGCCAATAATATCTATGACCATTTTTATCTGGAGCTGATCTCACAAATTATACTTTTCCATCTTCACCAAAGGAATTGTTAATATCAGATGGGTAAGGAGAAAAAATCGCCTTATTAGATATACTGCCATACAAATTTCTATTAGTGCTTTAAGTGTACTTCTCATGTACGTTTAAATGGATGGAAACTAATAAGGAGAGAAGCAATCTAGAACTAAGGATTTATTTATTTTTCTGACAGTGAGAACAATCAACCAGTGGTACACCTTACCTTCAGAAGTTGTGAGTGCTCTATCACTGGAGGCTTTTAAGAAAAGACTGGACAGCCATTTGTCTGAAATGGTATAGGGTCTCCTGCCTGAGCAGGGGATTGCACTAGATGACCTCCAAGGTCCCTTTATATTCTGATGATATTCTTTGTTCATCTTTGCTTTCTTGACAGATTTATGTGCTATGAAAGAAGACCAAAGCAACCCATGACTTCAATTTGGGTTCCATTCAGGGTTTCAGAGGGAAACTTGAAATAAATATCATATTTGTATTTCCAGGAGCAGCAACATAACTGGGATATTAGCTTGTCCTCCAGTCCCCTGAGCTGAGTTATGGAACATCATCCTTGCTTCATAATGAAGTCATGTTCATATAAAGGTAGATTTCAATGACAGAAAATGAATAGAAGTTGGTTAAGGCATTCAAAATGCAGTTTGATCCAAAGCACAAGTATTTAATTATGTCAAAATAAATAAGAAGTAAGGAATATTTTTCATGTAATTTTTGTTCTATTTATTTCAATAGGAATAGTGCATTGTTGCTTAGATTTATTCTATATCTCCCTAAATTTCATCAGACTTTTTGTGATATTACGTAAAGTTTTAAGCCTTAGGTTAAAATTCTTAATTACCTGGAACTGTCTCACTGAATTAAGAGGAGATTCTTGAATATATCTAAATAAAATATTAGTATTAATATTACAGGAAGTGCCAAACGGACCTATAATTCAGCCTGAAGAGCCTTGCAGAGGCTTTTTCCAAGCCTCTGGGAGGCTGAAAAAGGCCTCAAACCAACTGAAAAAAATCAGCTGTGAGGTGCGCACATGCACAATGAGGTAAGTTTGCCTGCGGCTCATGTGCCAGCACAAATGGCTCTGGGTGCCACTTGTGGCATGCATGCCATAGGTTTGCCATCACGGTACTAGACTATATGACAACATGGCAACCCTAGACAAAATTCAGACTTAATTCTTAATGGATAAATATCTTTATTTACTGTCTGAGCCTTCACAACCTGTTGGATTAGCCCACCTAATTCCAGCAGATAATTTCAAATCCCCCTGGGAAAAAAAAATGTGATCCAAAGGGAATTGAGCCATTATGACTTTTTCCAGTGATGCTATTTACCATTAGGGCCAGACTGAGCTAAATTACATTTAAGATAAAGGATTTTAGACATAGAAGTGCAAATAAAAACCCTGTCATGCAGTGGTGGGATTCACATTTTTTTTTTACTACCAGTTCTGTGGGCGTGGCTTAGTGTGTGTGGCAGGGGAAGAATACTGTAAAATCTCCAGTCAGAGGTGGTATTTGCTGGTTGTCCAAACTACTCAAAATTTCCGCTAGTATTTCTCCAGAACTAGTCAGAACCTGCTGAGTACCACATCTGCTGTCATGGGATATATTAATAAACACTGTTGAGTGAATTTTAACTAACAGACCAGTCTGATATCTGTACCTTAATTTTCAACCCCTAAATTCAGATGTGTCTGAGACCATTTAACTGCCCTTCCCACAGATTTTTTGGAAGAGAATTCATTTTGAAGCACAATATTTTCCTGCAGCATGGGAAGGATAGAAACCATGGTCTATGTTCTTCTTTATGGTAGTTTTTTTAGGGACATTTGTCACTGTCTGATTTCTCCTAAATTTTCCAATAATTTCTATCTGTTGGTTGACTGAGATAGCTCTATCTCTTAAAAGTACCAAAGGTTGGTTATTTAAATTTTGCCCACAATTGTCCAAAAAATAATGACACTTGTGGTAATTTTTTCTTTTCCTTTTTTTAAAGTTACTCTATTCTGGATATGCTGGTCTAGGACCATAAAAAAACATTTGATTTGATTTTACCATATATCATAGATGGATGGATGGAGAGAGAGATATGAGAGATAGAAAAGAGAGCGAGGGAGAGGGAGAGGGAGAGAGAGAGAGAGAGAGAGAGAGATATCAAATGAACCACTGGCTGAATAATGCTTGCTCTCCCCCAGCATTCTAAACTAAACATATCCAGAAAGAGAAAACAATAATTGTTCATACATGAATATATTCCTAATGTTGAAAAGTCTGGATTCTTTATGATGGCTTTCCAAGAGAACCTAAGATCTGGACTCTTTTATGACCTGGACAATTCATTTGGTTTCTGATTGGATATTAATCAAATAAACTAATTTGGTCCTGGCCTTTTCTAGTTAAAACATGCCCAGACCCACATATACACACAAATCATTTTCCTTAGTGAAATATACATTTCAGCCCCTTGTGAAAAATGCTTTTACCCTTTGTAAATCTCCCAGAATCTTGTGGGATTGAGTAGCCTTATAAATCTGCTAGAAATGTTGAAGAATTATCCTGCTTCCAAAAGCTATGTACAAACTACAAGTGCACCAAGGGTGTTTCTAAAAAGTGTATTAGGGCTATTCAACAGATCTGATTCAAAGGTTAAAAGTGCTTTTTGAATTACACAAAGTATAACAAAGCATCTGTCTGCAATTGTTTTAAAGAATTGCAGACGGATGCTGCATGCTGTCTTTTTAAGAGGGATGGTGGCAGAGTGGTTAGAATGCAGTACTGCAGGCTACTTCTGGTGACTGCTAGCTGCCATCAATTTGACAGTTCAAGTCTCACCATCTTGAGGTTGACCCAGCTTTCCATCTTTCCAAAGTCAGTAAAGGGAGGACCCAGATTGTTAGGGGCAATATGCAGTGGCGGGCTGCAAACTGTTTAACAACTGGTTCTGTGAGTGCACACTCAAGGTACCCCTTCTCAAATGTTTGAATGACACTATACCCTCTCAATGTGCTTTTTATCATGTTTGCACAAATATAGATCTCATATGGAATAATCTCGTATGGAGTAATCCATACAAATAATCCATATGACCAAATTTGTGTACAACTTTATCCTTGATTCCCAATGATGTCAATGTCATTTAGTACAAGTAAACACTTTACTTCCAAAAGGTATAACTGTTCTCAAGTGTGCTTTGTTAGAAAACAGTGTGGCTTGTAATAAATAAGTTTAGGACTAAGTTATTTGTATCATGACAAAAAGTTTCAAAGGAGAATTGTTTATGTCGCTTGTTTATCACTGCTTAAAGAACTCTGCATGCAGAGGAGAGAATGAAAACTTGTTATCATTCCAGCAATAGCAACACAGAAGATAAGCACATTGTAAGTTAGAGAGATGCACGCAGAATATATTATGTTACAAATTTAACATCTTATTCTGTAACACAATTAATTTAACTGGAAATATACTCAAAACATAAATTAAATATTATTATATGCACAACAATATGAAATTACTGTTCCCAGTTCATTAGCTGGTGTTGGCTTTCATATACACTGAGTTATTCCCAATAATCTGGGATGTTATAATATACTGATATACATAATATATGTGCAAATCGAAGCAATGAGGTGGTGTTTTGAAATTGATGGAAATTTTGTCAACGCACATATTTTTCTATGTGCCATCCAAATTTTTTTTTTTGGTAGTTTTTGGTGTGCTGATTACCACTGGGACCGCTACAGCTGGTTTAAACTTCAATTTTCAGATCTTGATACTTTGTAATCTTTTCCAATTCTTCTATTGCACTATCCACTGGTATTGCCAAATCGATTATCCACATTTCCTTCTTTTTAACCGCAATCAAATATTATGTGCTATGACCCAAGATTTTATCAGTTTCTATTCAGAAATCCTACAATATGTTTGATACTTTTTCAACTATATGCTCTCATCAAGTATTCATTATTGGCACATGATAGGGTTTTTTTTTTTTATGGATTTTACTGGGAATCATTTTAGTGACTCTGTTATATTGTTTTGTATCAACTGTGTGATCTTCTTGCACAAGCTGAGTATATGAGCTATTGTTTTTTCTGCTTCTTTGCACAATCTGCACTTTGAATCATTTGATAATTTTTCATTTCTGGCTTTGATTGTGTTAATTTGAATAGCTAGCTCAAAAGCAGCCAAAATCAGGCCTTTTCTCTTTCTTTCTTTCTTTCTTTCTTTCTTTCTTTCTTTCTTTCTTTCTTTCTTTCTTTCTTTCTTTCTTTCTTTCTTTCTTTCTTTCTTTCTTTCTTTCTTTCTTTTGTTCCAGTTGTAAGTTGTTGGCAGGCTTTGGCAACTTTATCTACTTCCCCATTGATCTTTTGCAAAAATTGACCAGGTATTGCTTTGCTAGAATTCTATTCATGTTTTTATTACCTTATTTTGATATTTGCATTTTGTTTCCTGCAAATTTATTCAGTAAGTTCCAATTTCTAACCTACATCAATGCTTGTTGTTGACAAAATCAGCCAATGCATGCTTCTATTCTTTGACAGTCTGTTTAACTTCAAGTAACCTCTGCTTTGATTTCAGTGGGGTAGGTGCAATCTATCAATATGCCTATGGAGATATAATGCATAGTGAAAAGTCATCAGTTTGCTTGTTTTTTCAATCCAGACTGTCTAATTCTTCTTGTGTCTAGTTAGTAATTCTTGCAGTTATTACTATATATCACAAGTATGACCCACATATGGATGGCTTTGATGGTGTTTTGACGGTTCAGTTTTGTCTTTACTATGTTCCTCACTCTTTAGATGTATTCCTTATTTTCAGCTTCTCCATGCTTGATATGATCCAACTATAATATTTCCAGATGCTTGTGGGATTCATCCTGGTGACAAGTAAGATTTCAACTACTCAGAATTTTGATTCCATTACTGTTTGTGATTTTACTCCATTTTATTGCTACAGCAACACATTTCTTTAAGCCAAATTCCATTGCTGTATCTTTGCGAAAACTTGTTTCAGTTTCTGATTTTCCAAAAATAAAAAAAGCTTCATATTATCCATATAAAGCAAATTTGAGGTTTTGTTAGCATTTTTTTGCTCTTTGATAGTCAAGATTTGTTTTCTCCAAAATCACTGAAAATGGATTCATAGCAATGATAAATAACAAAGTTGACAATCAGCTATCTTGGAACATGCCTCTCCTAATTTTGACAAGCACATTTTTTTTTCCTTTCCAACCACCAATTCTGTCTTCAACTGCTTCATTTTCTAAAATAAACATTCTAATGTTTTTACTCACATCAATTGTTTCCAACCATTCGATGATCCAATTATACAGTAATGAATGAAATGCCTTTTTTATTTTTATTGGTTTTTAAAACAAACATAAACAAACAAAACATAAAAACATCAAGTCATCTTCCATATACAGTGTGCCGGTTGGTTTACAAATTGTTTTGTGCTTCCATTTCATAGTCTTCAATTATAATTACATTGTATATAATCTCGTATTTTCAATCAAATATTAAATACATTAATATCATTATTAATCATTTGACTATACTTTTTAAAGAATTTTGGATATGGGTTTGATCTAGAGAAATGGAAAAAAATGTGGTCTCAAAATTATAAAATGACAATGTCAACAGCATATAAAGAAAATTTGTATAAGATGTTTTACAGGTGGCATTCCCCCCCCCCCGCACAAGAATAGCAAGAATGCTCAAGAATAAATCAGAAAAATGTTGGAAATGTCATCAGACACCTGGCTCATATTACCATATGTGGTGGACTTGTGCAGATGCTAAAAAATACTGGACTAAAATCCACATGTGGTTGGAAAAAATGACAAAAAAAAAACATATAGATTTGAAACCAGAGATATTTTTATTGGGAATTTTACCTGAAATATATAGTAAAGACATGAAATGCCTTTTTATAATTAATCCAAACCATATGTCAATTTTTTTTTATTTTTTTTTTATTTTTTTGCTTTTGCAAATAATATTGCATGGAACAGGCAGTATCAGGCAGCCTTGTTCCCTTTTCTTTTAGTTTTCCATTTTCACAATTACTACTGCCATTTATACTTTAGCAGAATCTCCTCTGGTCTGATTGAAATACCTGATTTTGCTTCAGATGGGTAATGTTTGCCTCATAGCATTCAATTTTTCCAGCAATTGCTGTTTTTTACTGCTTTGTGATTTCCAAAGCTTATTCCATTTTTCTAAGCTATGTCAATATTTTTTAAAATTTATCTTGTCTTGCTCTTTATATTTTTTTCTATTTTTGTTCTTTCATATTCTTTAAATTTATTGCATCTCATATTAATTTATTCTTCTTGTCTTCCGGTCTTATTTTCCATGCTAAAATTGAATATTCTGGTTTTGCTTTGGGTTTTTTAATTTCAGTAGCCAGTTCTTCTGTAACAACCGCTTCTGAACTATAGCAAGCTGATTGGTCTGTTAGATGATAATTTCAATTAAATATCATTTAATTATTCTTGTTCAGAAGTCAATTCATAAATTGGTTTAGTGCTGTGCTAGTCCTGTTGTTATCACTCCTTCTAAGTTATCATTTATATAGTTCATATTAGTAGTTTCTTTTATGTTTCCAATTGTTACCTGAATTTCTTCTATTATTTTACTATTATTTCGGAGTCTTTCATTTTCACAATGTTTTTGAATCTCTTCCAATTCTGCATCCCTGAATATACTATTTATGTTAATGAATCTACTTTGATCTACTAATCGTTGTTCAGTGACATTTGAGTCTGGATAAATTCTTTTCCACAGTTCAAACATTCTCTTTAAATAGCCCTGCTTTGTTCATTCCAATTTATAATCCCAGGCCATAATGATGTGATTTTTCAAACAAAGTATACAGTCTTGTCTGGGATTGTTGTTCTTCCAGTAATCCTACAGGGTTAAATCCTGGTTGCCCAGCCATAGCTTCTGAGTCCCATTCCTGCTTTCAACAGATCCCCAACAACACTAACATCTGACATGGTCTTTGTTGACTGCATTGACAATTGATCCAGTACTTTATTGATCTTATATGGATATATTAAATGTGTTTATGGGTACATTTAGTCTGGCTTTTCCATTAAGACCTGTTTGGCACACTTGTGACTCTTCTGGTAGAATAAATTACTCCCAGCATAGTTCATAATTATTATTTTTATTGTCTTAACATTGCTTTGGAAAGAAAAAAAGTTATGGTACAGCATGTACCTCTTTAGGCCCCCTGCTGTGGTTCCCTGTTGGGTGACCCCACCACTGGCTGGCCCCACCCCTCACCCTTCCCTCCCAGTCACTCCTTGCCTGCCCTGACAAGGTAAAACACCCCCCCCCCAAAAAAAAATGAGAGGGAGGGTGGGAGGAGAGAGAGAGAGAGAGAGAGAGACTCATTTCCCACATTAAAACACTGGGAGCCACAAAGCTGGTTAGGAGTGGGGGGGAGAGTGTTATGTGACTGGGTGGGAGTCACGTTGAGTTGGCCATGCCCACCCAGGTTTTATGGCTCCCAGTGTTTTCTTTTCTGTGGGAAACCAGCCCAAATAGCTCTTTGAGTGTTTAAGGTTGCAGACCACTGGTATCAGGCTCCAAGTTTGCTTTGGAGCCCATCACTCCGAATATACCTCATAGCAAGTCAGCTGGCAGTAGAGAATATCACCTTAGTTCTGCTGATGCAGCATCGGGATTGCTACTTGTGTGCTAGACTATGGTGTTGAAAGTTGCTTTAGAATGACTCAACAGAGCTGTGAGCTGCAGGATGGATTCTGAAGTAACTGTAGCCTGCAGGATGGATTCTGAAACAACTGCGGGCTGAAGGATGGATTCTGAAATGACTGCAGGGCTGGAAATAGCTTTTTTCATGTATTGATGTGGTGCATATTGTTAGAGGGGGTTGGGGCACATATAGGTGGTAATTAAGCATTGAGTTAAGACATGGTGAAGGTGGCACCAGGTGGGGATCAGTTAGTGAGGGATGGATGTTAGGGATGTAGACATGTTATAGAGTTAATAGCATTTAGAGATAATAGGTTAGGCGTGGCCAGAACTAGAACTGTGTACAGGCCTGGGTGTGGTATAGTGTGTCTCATGATAATGGTGATAAAAGGAAAGAGAGCAAACTCAAACTCAACGCTAACCTTGCATGGCTTTTAGCTATTCTTGCCTGATTAGAGTACTTGTTGTTTGTTGATATATTGAATAAATCATCATCGTCCTAAAGAGGATCTGGAGTTTGGATTCATTTAAAGACAAATCTTCAGTACTCAAGGACTGGCTGAGACCTGGCGCTAGTGAATAGGCATAAAACAATAAAGTAGCTAGACTGAAATTTCGCACATGCGGTTTTGGTTGCTTGCTGTCCATCACAGTTCTCCATCACGAGATTGTGATTGGCAATACAGTCACTGGCTTTTTTTTTTTCTGATCCCAATTAACAGCCAATGATTGCTTAACAAATGCTGTAAAAATAATCCTGTAATCAGATCCTGTCATGTGGATGTTTTGACTTACAACGGTCATGACTTATAACCAAAATTCCCATTCCAATTGTGGCTGTATGTTGAGGGCTATTTGCATTTCTATGAGCCTGGGTGGTTATTTTTAAAAAGCTGTTTCAAAAGCATTGAATTTGGTAACCATGTGTCCTATTTTACAGATGACAGTTTTCAATTTGAAACCATCCTCGTAATGATAATAAACCCTTGATTCAGTCTGTACTTTTATTTTATTTTATTTATTTTGATTTGTCAATCGCTTACAAGATAATAGATATAAGTATATACATAGTTATGAATAGATGAAATGGGTACATTTAAGAAAAATAAAAGAAACAATAGGACAGGGATGGTAGGCACATTGGTGCACTTATGCACGCCCCCTACAGACCTCTTAGGAAAGGGGTGAGATCAATAGTAGACAGTCTAAGGTTAAAGTTTTTGAGGTTTGGGGAAGAAATCACAGAGTCAGGTAGAGTATTCCAGACATTGACCACTCTGTTGCTGAAGTCGTATTTCCTGCAATCAAGTTTGGTGCAGTTAACCTTGCGGTTTGTATCTATTGTGTGCTCTTGTGTTGGTATGGTTGAAGCTGAAGTATTCATTGACAGGTAAGTCATTGCAATCTATGATTTTATATACCATACTTAGATCAGACCGAAGATTGCTTAATTCAAGGTTTTCTATGTCTAGAATTTCAAGTCTGGTGGCATAAGGTATTCTACAACGAGTAGAGGAGTGGAGAACTCTTCTTGTGAAATATTTCTGGACTTTCGCAACTGTGCTAATATCAGAAACGTAATGTGGGTTACAGACTGATGAGCTGTATTTGAGTATTGGTCTAGCAAATGTTTTGTATGCTCTAGTTAGTAGTGTGATGTTACCAGAGAAAAAGCTACGTAGGATTAGGTTAACAACTCTTAATGCCTTTTTGGCTATGTAGTTACAGTGGGCTCTAGCACTTAGATCATTAGAGATGAGTATTCCAAGGTCCATTACGGAGCTTGCATCATCAACAAGATCTTGACTATTCAGCTTGTATTTTATTTTCTGATTTATTTATTTTTTTGCCAATATATAAGACAGAACATTTATTTGTTGAGATTTGAAGTTGCCATTTGTTTGACCATTCTGATACATAGTCAAGGTCTTTTTGAAGGGTAGCAGTATTGTCTGTGGTATTGAATAGCTTTACATCATCAGTGAAAAGAATGCAGTTGCTCTTGATATGATCACAGAGGTTATTTATGTAGAGTATGAAAAGAGTTGGTCCTAGAACACTGCCTTGGGGGACACCACTATTGACAGGTACAGAATTTGATAGGACACTCCCAATTTTGACCATTAGTTGTCTGTTTGACAGGAAGGCTTCTATCCAGTTATGCAGTTGTCTAGAGATACCATACTTATATCTCAATTTTCTCCAGATTAATGCCTCTAGCAGTATAGAGTCCACAGATCCCATAATTTTAAAAGCAAGGGCCTATGTCCTTTCAATGCATTTGTGACCTATTATAAGATGGTTTTATTTAAAAAAAACAACGGAGCCAGCTTTTCTGCTTTTACTTCAACATTCCTATATTTCAGACTACATTCTTAATGCAGAAATTCACTTTGTGATCCCTTTCAAAGTCTCTCTTTGCACAAAAGTTTTATTTATACTCACAGCGCCTTTATGCAGTGAAATGCAATAATACTGGAAAATACTATAATACAGAGATGTCATAGTAAAAAAATATAGTGGCTGGTTCCAAATCTTCCTTTTTCCTCCCTCCTTTTCCCTAAAATATAGCCCACCAGAGCTGTTGTTAATAAAATGTACATACTCACAACTGTCCAACCTTTCCAACCTTCTATTTTACCCCTTTAAATATCTGTCACAAAGCTCATATTTGCTGATAGGATGAGCTTTCCCTTCAACTGAATCTGTCTGTTGAAATTTGATTCCCACTGAAAAGGTCTCATATAGTCTGTGTAAATTCATTAAAAGTGTTAAAAGCATATGTGCTGTTACAAAATTATAATGTTTTTTTCCTTTGCTTCCTATTTAATAGCATTGTCACATTTTTAACTAGGCATAGATTTCCACGTCCCTCTGAACTATTGTCCCCAGAATATTTCATGCTGGCTGGGATTGCCAGAATTATAGATCCATATTATATGAAGGTCAATAGATTTGAAGTATGAATTTGTAAAGAGCAATAGAATTCTCATCCTGTGATAACTCCTGAGAAAAAAGATAACCATTTATCTTTTAACTCCTGCCATCTCTGATCATATAACAGTTTTGTACAGCAGAGAGCAGAAAAGTCTTAGCAACAGAAGCTGTCATGTTCTGTAGCCTAGAGATTAACTTGTAAAGGACAGGAGACAGAGTCAATTCAATTTAATTTTGGTCATGTTGGTTGGTGTGTCGGTGTCTCCCACACAATAACTCATATCATGTAGCTGTATGCTATTCCTGTGTTTGTGACCCTTTGAAATTTCTGCTTGGCTCCACTTATTCGATTCAGTATTTGTTCTCTTGGAATGTTCAATTCAGAATGATGGCAGAAATTTTAAGATGGCGCATAAAAACTCTAAGATGTTTTTGTCTGCAATTCCTGTATTTACAAATATAATATCTGTATCTAATGTTATTCAATTTCATAAACAAGAATGGTTGACCAGAGAATTCTGGCCTTAGAAAGAAATGTTTCATAGATACTTTTCACATAGTCCAGAATTCTATGCAAATTTTTAAGGTCAAAAGAAAGAAATAGACTTCAGAACTCTTAGGCACAAAGACAGAGCATGAAGAGAATCTTACATGAAGGGGAAAAAATGTTGCTTGGTAGAAAATGTATATTTCATGCATAGTACATTAAAGATTCAATCCTCCAAGAGAAGCTAGTAAAGATGAAATGCTAGAAAACGGTCGTCAGCCACTGTAGATAATATTCAGCTGGATAGATTAATGACCTGACTCCCACAGTATGGCTTTTTACCTATAATGTTTTCAGTAAACCAGGATTTCTTTTAAAAAAATGTTTTATTGAAAATCCATTGTTCCCTGAGGCACGCACAGTGGTAAACTATGATTTTCGAATGGAAATAGTTGGGTTCAGATGGCACACTAAGCCAAAACCAATCAACCAATTATGTCACAGGCTTTTTCAGCTTTTGCACTTAAACCTGAAAAGCATTTGATAGGTGTTCACACAAAATGACTGCAATAATTCTACCTGCCAGCCCCAATGCCTAACCCTCCAAGATGTATAGCTGCTTGCCTTTGTCCTTTTTGGAATCATGTAGGCATATTTAATACTAGGGTGTCGCTTCCTTTTGCTGGATTGCAGCCACCTTTCACTTTTTGTTTTGTAGAAAACAAAACAGAGAGCCAGTGACATTGATAGAAATAAAGAGGGCACCTGAAAAATGGTACTTTGTTAAAGGCCACAACAGTATATTACATGGGAGGGGAGGAACAAAAATAAAAGAATCCTTCATCAGTCTGAAAAGGTATCCATGGATATAGTGATATACATTAATTTTTGTTCTGATACCACTTTATAATGCCTTGGTAAGACCACACTTAGAATACTGCATCCAGTTTTGGTCACCACAATGTAAAAAAGATGTTGAGATTCTAGAAAGAGTGCAGAGAAGAGCAACAAAGATGATTAGGGGACTGGAGGCTAAAACATATACAGAACAGTTGCTGGAACTGGGTATAAGTTTAGTTTAGCATGCTGGGGGAGAAACTTGTAATACTGAGCAAGCATCATTCATCCAGGGGTTCATTTCATCTCTCTCTCTCTCTCTCGCCCCTCCCTCCTTCCCTCTCTCAATAAAACCCAAAAGAGAATAAAAATATGTAATGAAAAAGACCACATTAATCAATATTATAGCAGACATAATATACAAATTACACATCAACAAGTAATATGTGTGAATGTTGGCTTCTCAGCTGACTCCAAAATCCAAATAATTATTTGATAATAAAAACAACATTCAGAAAATTCAAACTTCCTTCCCAGCTGCTGCTAATCTGGAGTTTTGCAGCCCAATCTGGAGTTTCACTAAATGCCAAAGTGATACCAGGCATCCTAAAGAGAATGCGGAAAGTAAAAATTTAAAACATTATTAGATTCTTGAAAAGTTTCTGAGAAGCAGGTACATGTCATGTTTCTTGCAACTTTGCTGATTTGAGGGCTCAAAAAATTCACTGTCATACTGCAATAAGATATTTGGAGCTAAATAATCTCTAGAACCATATCAAGAAATCTGTGTGCCTTATTTAGAGGTATCTGTTCATCCTTATCTGAAATTAAATAAAACAGATTGTGGGTTTTTTTTCCCCCTCCATGACAGATTTGTCATTAACGTTCTATCCATAAGTTTCAGCAAAATAACTAAACATTGACAGGTTGATACTTGATTTTTTCCCCCCAGAAATAATTGTTTATATACTTGTAAGTTAATGCCTTGCATCCAGCAGTTTTAGGTAAACTTCAGGATTGCTTGTGACAATTTCATTGGAATTAACAACATAAAACAGAAAGCAATTGCTTTCTTCTTTTCAAGTTAGCAATGTAAATAGTACTGATTGGAGCACAGGGGGATTTCTATAGCTATGAAGCCAGCAAGGTTTGTTTGTTCTCTTGTTCTGTTACATTGTGGGTTTTTAAACACCAGTGCATTTTTTTTTCAGCCTAGATGTTTATAGTATAACTTCAGTTACTACTGGTTTCCAATAGTTCAGAAACATAACTGTATGTCCAGTGGTGGGATTCAACTGGTGTAACAAGTGGTTTGGTGAGTGCGTGCTTCGCAAAGTTTTAAAAACAGCCATTTTCAGCTCTAAAACTTACCTTCGGCTGCAGCCCTGGTGAGTAAAACAGCTGAGGTGCGGCGATCCTGTTGTAGTTGAGCAATGAGAGGCTAGACCAGGGCATGGATGCAACAAGACTTTATTGAGACAATAAAGGACTGAACGTGTTAGCCCTGCCTGGAGCAGGCTCACAGCGATCAGCGGCTGGCCGGACCCTGCAGCTGGCTTTTATAGCCAGCCGTCGAGGGAGGCCAGCCAATGAGGGGCAACAAACGCCCCCGCAGCATGAACGGACCTGGGTGGGGACTTTGGCAAGTTCCAGGGACATAACACCCCTTCCCCCCAGATGCGAACACGCATAGTCATTTAAATAAGCGGGCGGTCTGTGCTGTCGCCCCGAGCGTCGTAACTCCGGTGAGTTACCAAGTGTCTCAGAGTTCAAGGAACCCGGTGGGGTTGGTGATGGGGCGCAGTCTCGCTCTGAGGTTTGCGCAGGTACCGGTGCAGTGCTTCTGGTCGGTGATGTTGTGGCCCCGTCTGCTGGTTCCGGTGGCGGACCCATCGGGCAGTCCTGGTCTACTGCCTGCTCCCTTGGTCTGGGTGGTGGTGGCGAAGAGATTCTGGCGTGGTCTTCGATGAGAGTTTGGTGCGGCACCTAGGGGTCGACCTGAGCCCACGATCCGGCACTGGCGAAAGTACCCTGTTGCTTCCTTAGCTGGTCCAGGTGTCTTCTCCATATGCGGCCGTCTTCCAGCTGGACTCGGTATGACCTGGGACCGGTGATGGCTACTATCACTCCTGGAATCCACAGTGGGTCTCCGGCGTAGTTTCTTGCAAAGACATGTTCCTGCAAGACAAAATCTCTGACCCCCGTCATTGAAGCGAGAGGGGTGTCAGGGCAATAGTGAGGGTGGAGCCTATCCAACACAGTTCTTAGGCGCTCACCCATCAGAAGTTCAGCAGGGGATTTGTTGGTGACCATGCAAGGGGTTGAGTGTTGGCTTAGCAAGAAGCGGGAGAGTCTGTGATGCCAATCTTCTTTGCTGAATCTGGCTAACGCTTTTTGTGGATCTAACGGCTCTCTTCGCCAGTCCGTTGCTGGCAGGATGAAAGGGGGCCGTGAAGATGTGCCGGATGCCAAGATTTGTGGCAAAACGGCAAAATTCTGTTGAGGCAAACTGGGGCCATTATCTGAAACTATGGTATCTTGTAGCCCGTGTGTTACGAATAGGCGGGTCAGAGCCTTGGTAACTGCTTGCGTGGTGGTCGTGGATAGTTGGGCCACATCGATCCATTTAGAGTATGAATCTACGACCACCAAGAAGGTTTTGCCATGTATTGGACCCGCAAAGTCAATGTGTAGCCTTGACCAAGGCGCGTTGGCGCTCTCCCACTTTGTGGGGTGGTGACTGGAGGATGGTCTGGATTCCTGACAGGGTTGGCATGAGCTTACCCACTTGACGATGTCATCGCCCAAGCCAGGCCACCAGACGTAGCTCGCGCCAACGCCTTCATCCGGACGATGCCCGGGTGGCCTCGTGTAGTGCCTCTAAGACTGGTGTGCAAGTGAGGCCGGAATGACAACCTGAGTGCCCCACAACAGACAGCCCTGTAAGCTAGACAGTTCCTGTTGACGGGTCTTAAAAGGTGTGAATTCGGCTGCGAGGTTAGAGCGCGGCCACCCCCTCCTCACCCAGTCCAGTACCTGGGCGATGGTTTTGTCTGTCTTGGATTTGGTGGTGATGTCAAGGGCGGTGACAGGAAGGTCGAGCTCAGTGACATCGAAGATGGCATGGACCGGGGCCGGGTCTTCAGCTGGAGCTGGTAGGGGGCAGCGGCTGAGGGCGTCTGCGTGGCTTAATGTTTTTCCTGGGCGGTGGATGAGCTTGTACGAATAAGCCGCCAGGAACAAGGTCCACGTCGTCATTCTGGGTGACAACACTTGGGGAGTCTGCTTGTCTCCAGAAAGAAGACCCAGGAGAGGCTTGTGGTCCGTGATTAGGTCGAAGTTGTGCCCAAACAGGAATTCATGAAATTTCTTAACCGCGGCCACTGCGGCTAAAGCCTCCTTGTCGATTTGACTATAGTTACGCTCTGTCGCTGAGAGCGTTCTGGAAAAGAAGGCGATTGGTGCCTCGGAGCCGTTGGGTAGTCTATGGCTTAATACGGCGCCAATCCCAAAAGGGGATGCATCCGTGGCTAGCACCAATGGAAGGTGTGGGTCAAATTGAATAAGGACCGCGTCTGATGTGAGCAGTGATTTGACTGCGCAAAAAGCGGTGTCTTCCTTGTGTCCCCAGTGCTAAGGTGCTTTTTTATCTAAGAGCCTGTGTAAAGGCTCTGCTACTGATGCTTTGTGAGGTAGAAATGATGCATAAAAGTTCAATAATCCCAAAAAGGCTTGTAGCTCGGCTTTAGTGGTTGGCGTGGGTGCCTCATGAATTGCCTTGACCTTGGATTCTAGGGGGTGAATGCCTGAGGCGTCAATTCTATAGCCCAGAAAGTCCACCTGTCTAGTGGCAATGGCACATTTCTCCCTTTTTAATTTGAGGCCATGCTGTCTGAACCTGTCTAACACTGCTCTGACTCTCTGGAAGAGTTGGGGCCTGTCCCTGGCCGAGACCAATATGTCGTCGAAGTAGGGCACTACGCCAGGGAGGCCCTGTAGAATACGCTCCATGAGGGATTGGAAAATGCCCGGGGCAACACTTACGCCAAACTGGAGACGCTTGCACCTGAAGGCATCCCTGTGGGTCACAATGGTCTGCAGTTCGGCTGTTTGGTTGTCAACAGGGAACTGTTGATACACTTGTGACATGTCCAATTTGGCAAAAATGTTGCCAGGCTCAAAGGTATGCAATAAATGTTGAATGACCGGGACTGGGTACGCGCTAACTTGTAGAAAGCGGTTGATTGTTGTTTTGTAATCTGAACAAATTCTCAGGTTGCCATCTTTTTTAAGGGGTGTGACAATTGGCGTCTCCCATTTGGCGAAGTCTGTCGGCTCAATGACCCCTTGCTTTAATAATTTATCGAGCTCTGCGTCCAGTTTAGGCCGAATGGCGAATGGGACTCTACGCGGTTTCAGCCGGACTGGAACCGCTTGGGGGTCAACTGCAAATGAGATGGGGGTACCATTATAACACCCTAACTCATCACTGAATACGTCTGAGTAGTCAGTGAATAAGGAGTCAGTGTCAGAAGCTGAGACAGCATGGACTCCTGTTAACCCTAGGCCGAGGTAGGGGAACCAATCAAGCCCCAGAAGACTGGGAAGGTTGCCGTTAACTACCACTAGAGGCAGGTGGCCTTTGAAAGCTTTAAAATTAACAAGGAACTTGCCTTTGCCGAGTACCGGAATGTCCTTTCCCTGATAATCCCTCAAGGAGATCTGGCACTTCTGGAGCTGGTTTCTGGATAGTCTAGGCTGGATTTTCTTGAGGGTGCTCCAAGAGATGATTGAGAGCGCTGACCCCGTGTCAACCTCCATACGACAAGGTTTACCTTCTAACAAAATGGGGAGTGTTATTTTACTAATAGAGTGACAGGTGTGGTTAGCATGGTAGCAAGTGTGACAATTTAGTACTTGCCTTTGGGGCCCAGAATGGGAAAAGGAAGGAACCTTTTGTGCTGAGTTGTGCACGGCCTGGCAGACTCTAGCGATGTGGCCTTTTTTGTGGCACTGGTTACAGATGGCACTCTTGAATTTGCACGAAGCTCTCGAGTGAGGTCCGCCACAGGATAGGCACAGGATGATGTGTTTGGGTGCGCTGTTGGTTTCTTGCCTGGCTCCTGCCTGTGGTTGTTTGGCGTGGGTGAGGCGGTGGATGTCTGTTTGATCATTGGGATCATCTTCGTTGACTACCTCTTCTGAATGAACGGTGGCGTAGCTTTGTTTGGGAACGGGACCTTGAATTTCGGTGGCTGACTGGGTTGCCAGCTCTGCTGCCAAGGCTTCCTCGATGGCCTGGGAGAGGTTGAGGTCCTTCCTGGCAAGTAGTCGCCTTTGGAGGTGAAGGTCTTTGACCCCGCAGACGAGCTGGTCGAGGAGCATGTCATCTAGATAGTTCCCGAACCCGCAGTGGAGGGCTGCAGTCCTCAAGGCGGCCATATATTGGTTGACGGTTTCCTTTTCCGCTTGCTTCCTCATCCGGAAGGTGAAACGCCTCGCGATTTGTGATGGTCTGGGGGAGTAATGATTGGTGAGAATCTCTATCAATTCTGCCCAGGGGACATTCTTTAACTCACGTGGAGCAACGAGTGCTGTGGCGGTATCAAAAACGACGGCTCCGCAATAACTGAGGAAGAATGACTTTTTTCTGTGCTCCCCAGCATCAGCCAGACCAATAGCATCGATGTAGTGGTTAAAACGATTCTTGTATGACTCCCACTTTTCTTCATCCGGCTTGAACGGTGGGAAGGCTGGGTTGGAGTTCATGATGAGGACTTCTGCAAGTTATGCTGTTGTGAAATCTCTCTGGGACAACAAAATGGCACTTAGTGCTCTTGTCAGGCTAGTGACTACAGCTCTGGAGAGGCTCCACAGAACCTCTCTGCTCTCTCTGGGCTAACAATTGTGGCTAAGCTGCAACGGCTGTTGGCAGCGTTTTGAATTTCGCGCTCCTGGAGAGCGTAGGCGGTAATGGCTAGCCGCCTCTGATAGCGCTTCAAATTTCACGCCTACGTAAGCGTCAGTGACTCGGAATAACAGCACTGCGCTGTATTCCGGCAAGAAATCCAAACGACAGCCGTTTGAATTTCGCGCTCTTTTGTGTTGAGCGGCTGCGGCTCGCAGCGCTTCACTTTCCCCTGTAGCTTGCTAACCAAGCGGCTACAGACGCTTATTACTTTTGCTCTTGCTGACCGAGCTCTCCGGCAGCGCGGCTGCGGCTCAGCGGTTTTAGTGATTTCAGCTGTTGCGGTTTGCCTCTGGTAGCCATCCCACCTTCGTCGCCAGTGTTGTAGTTGAGCAATGAGAGGCTAGACCAGGGCATGGATGCAACAAGACTTTATTGAGACAATAAAGGACTGAACGTGTTAGCCCTGCCTGGAGCAGGCTCACAGCGATCAGCGGCTGGCCGGACCCTGCAGCTGGCTTTTATAGCCGGCCGTCGAGGGAGGCCAGCCAATGAGGGGCAACAAACGCCCCCGCAGCATGAACGGACCTGGGTGGGGACTTTGGCAAGTTCCAGGGACATAACAGATCCCATGTGCCATGCAAATCAGCTGAGCTTCCAAACAAGGAATTAAAAGATGGACTAGGGCAGGAGTGTGTGGGCAGGCCAGTGGCGGGATTCAAAGATTTTTACTACCGGTTCAGTGGGTGTGGCTTGGTGGGTGTGCTTTGCATGCGTGCACACACTTTGCATGCATGTGCACCAAATGTGTGCTTTGCACAGAGGTGCAGAGGTGCATGCGCAGAGACATTCCAACTCACCTTCTGCAAGCCTGCACTCTCTATGTCACTTCAGCAGCTGCTGCGCGACACTCTGCTGTGCCACACAAAGCAGCTGCCCTTCAAAAGCAGGGAATAAAGGTGAGTATGGGAGCCTGGGCAGGTAGGTGGGCCCAACATCAGAGAGGCAGAGATAACCTGTTCGGTCTCCACTGCTCATCACTGCTACTGGCTCAGCAGAACTGGGACAAGCCAGTAGAACACCAGCACTTGGCAGGGCCAACTGATTGCCGGAACTACCGTTTCACCCAAACTGTACTGGCTTAATCCCACCACCATGTATGTCTAAAGAGATTTGCAGTTTAGTGCTATAAATAGCCATACAAAAGTCCCATCGAGTGCAGTGGATATTCTCAAGTAACCGGTTAAAATAATATCTTCCCCTGATGGCTTCTGCATGTGATAAACCTGTGGGAAATGGTTAGCATGGTGCAACAAGCTAAGGTCATCATCCTTAGCTCACAGCTCAAGGCACTCAATGTAATTAATATAACCCACACCAGTAAATGACACTCAAATGAAACTCAAGTTTCTAAGGAACTGTATTTTGTCCATACTCCTGTGTAGATAACCATCCAACCTGAAGCACAAGAAGCAGAACAACAACAACAACAACAACAACAACAACAACACTAGGATGTTAACATTGGGACCACAAATTGCAACAAATCTACTTTGCACCCACAACTTCACCAATGGCACATCATAGGCCCCAACAAGATTCATTCAATATCATTTCACAACAGAGATTTGCTGTTGTCATGCCCCAGCATATAACTTTATGTACTGTTGTTGCTCTCTAGCCTCATCTATTGGCCAGAGAGACAAATACCAAGTATATTGTTTGAAGTGACCCAACCCATTTACCCATCAGCCCTCACTCTCAAACCAAGTGCATGCTGGGAAGCCAGGCTCCATTTCCTTTAGCATTAAAGAAGGCAGAAGCACAAAGAAGAATCCATCTTAATCAGTGGCACATGGTCATCCAAGGACAAACCCACATCCCACACACAGAGCATCACTGGTGAGATTTAAATTGCTTGTATTTCTTAATTGTTATATTAAGCAGTAGCCTAATACTGCCTATTTAGTTTTTGGTTCTCGTTATATATATGCCTATTTTCACCAGTTTTACCATATCCTGTTCTTTCAATAAAGTATTCAAATCTATGCACATAGTCCCTTTTATTGAAGGATATGTAGGTTTAGCTGCATGCCAAGCTGCACACAGACTAATGTGTAGTGAGGGTAGAACAGCTGTCAAGTGCTGATTTTCCAATAGTCCTGTCAGTAACAGATTTGCAATTATATAAGTATATCTCTACAATATACTCCTTGTATGATTCATGAAAATGATCTTTCAGTTCAACTACTACAATTATTTATTCTGTTTCATGACCCAGACTACCATCCACTGTGTAATAAAAATGTAATTATTTCCCAGAATGTTGTTTAAAAAGATTTAGTGAGATATAGAAGAAATGTAGGTAAGGATCATAAACTTTTAATTTTTTACTGCAAAGAAAAGGGATAAAATATAGTTTAGACTTTCTATAGCCTATACTTAGTAGTTCTGTTCAGGATCTGGCTATCATGTTCTTTCAGTAAGATAAAATATACAAATGGAACAGTATCATATGCAAATTATATATCATTTAACTCATGAATAATCTATGTTTAGATCCAACTTCTTAATTTTAATTCATGCAGATGAAGTTCATGAGGTGTACATTATATTCATACAGTAATAATTTAATATGTGCCAATGGAGAGTAACTGGGGAAAATACACTTCATTTATTTATGTATGATAAATGTTTGATTTCACTCTTTAATGATGTTCCCAAGCAAGATTAAATAAATATACATAAATCAGTTGTGCTTTATATTATGCAAATTGATTAAGTTCAAATACAAATATGGAATAATGGAACATTATAGAACAGGAATACTGTTATGTGAAAGGAAAAAAAAGTAAGTGAAATCCCAGCTCAAATCAAATGGAAAACCTATTGGCTCATCTTCCAATTCTTCTATCTGTATTATGAAGATGATCCACCAAGTACTTTGAAAGACCATGTCTTCAGGTTGCTGCCTTCATCTTATTGTATGGAAGCTTCTTAAATGTACCTTTAGCCATATCAATTTAAAGTAGTGTTTTCTGTCTTCTAGTAACCCAAATCTTACAAGAGACAGCATTTGTAACACAATATGGAAAATGCTGTTGGGATTTGCTTAGATCTCATTAGCCACTTTAGGCTTTGAGGTTGCTAGTCTCTTCTTTTCACTAGACTCTTTCCCCATTGCCATTTTCTCTTGGACTTCAGGAGACATCAGATATATCAAAGTGTCTTCCCACATGATGTCAGACCAGTGTTTACTTACATATATTATGTATGTATGAGAAGGTTCCTTCTAAACGTAGATTTACTGCTCTTTTAAAAGATCTCTCTCTCTCTCTCTCTCTCTCTCTCTCTCTCTCTCTCTGTGTGTGTGTGTGTGTGTTTAAATAGCAGTTTTGTAGCATTTTGGTCCTTAGGTATATGTCTTTGTTTGCATAATGGTGAAAAGTGCTGTCAGTTGCTGTGTAGAAAGATGGCATTTTCTACAGCAAGGGAAGACAATCTCACCTGATTTATGCACCACTATCTCAAACTCTCCACTTCATTTGATTACAAGTTTCCACTCTCTGATGGAAATTATAGACAGACCAAAAGAACAAAAATCTTGTTTGCAACAAGCAGCCCATACGCCTAAAATATCTGTATCAGAGGTGATATTCAGCAGGTTCTAACCAGTTCTGGAGAACCGGTAGTGGAAATTTTGATTAGTTTGGAGAACCCACAAATGCCACCTCTGACTGCCCCCCACCCACATCTATTCTCTGTCTTCTGAGTCCCAGATGATCATTGGCTGGGTCTTCTTTTGTTGCCCTGCACAGTAGAACGGAGCTGGAAAGCAGGTTAGTGGGGAGGGAATGGGGATTTGGCAGTAACCTTCCCCTGTCATGCCCACCAAGCCACACCCACCAAGCTATACCACACCCACCAACCCACACCCACAGAACCGGTAGTAAAAAAAATTATGCTAGAAAAAGAGTCTGCAAAAGAAGCAGCAAATGCTCAGAGATCTCTTCCATAACTTCCTCAATGAATTCTAGTAACGTTAGGATATAAAATATTAAATCTGACCTTTACAAGCAATTAATTCAGAGGTGGTATTCAGCCAGTCAGTTCTGACAGGTTCTGCAGTACTGAGAATTTTGAGTAGTTCGGAGAACTGGTAATAAATACCACCCCTGGTTGGCCCCACCCCCATCCATTCGCTGCTTCCTGAGTCCCAGCTGATCAGCTGGGTCTTCTTTTGTTGTCTTGCACAGGAGAACGGAGCTGGAAAGCAGATTTGGTGGGGTGAGGAAGGAATGGGGATTTTACAGTATCTTTCCTCTGGAGTGGGGTGGAAATGGGGATTTTACAGTATCCTTCCCCTGCCACACTCACCAAGCCATGCTCACAAAACCGGTAGTAAAAAAAAAAAATGAATACCACCACTGAATTGATTATGTGTGATTAAGTAAGTGTTGATTCTTAGGAACTACTTAGATAGAACTTCTCCAGGATGGTCTCAGTCTGGCCCTTCAGGCTCCAGGGAGGCATCCACTGCTGCTGTAACCAAGTTGATTCAGCTTGTTACTTATTACTTGTTACTCGATTATCCTATTCTTCTCTTTCTTTCCACATTTCTCAACACTATACATTTCCCAAGAGTGAAGTCTCTTCACATAATTGGCCCAAAATTTACATAACTATAAGATTGTGCAAACATTCATCATACTGCCCTCTCATTTGAATCAATTATTGCTATACCTTATAAAACAGTGACAAATGTAGCAGGGAGACATTTGCATAGATAACACTTCAGAATGACAAGTTCTTCCTTTGTCCTTCCTTTTGTCACTCAAATTGGGGGGGGGGGGGAGAAATGGAGCTGGGTGTCCTTAAAATGTAATACAAGTATGCATACATACAGTACATACCGATCTGTCCAATATCTGTTTCACTTATTCATCCTTCACTGCAATGGTAGGATCCATTTTTTTTTACTACCGGTTCTGTGAGCGTGGCTTGGTGGGCATGGCAGGAGAAGGATACTGCAAAATCTCCATCCCTCCTCACCCCACTAACCTGTTTTCCAGCTCTGTTCTCCTGTGCAGGGCAACAAAAGAAGACCCAGCTAATCAACTGGGACAGGTTCTCCAAAACTGGTCAGAACCGGCTGAATACCACCTCTGCTTCACTGATATTCTTAACTTCTGCTGTTTTTATTTACCCTTTTATCAAATGGGTACACTTGGACTAACTACCCCTTTCAAACTCAATAAATTAAAGTAATAAAAATAGGAATGTGCTCATTGTACTTTTCTTACTTATCAAATAAAGAATAACAGATTTGGGAGGGGCCTCAGAAGAGAGGAGACCCCATACCATTCTGTACAAAGAGCTGCCCAGTCTCTTCTTGAAAATCTCCAATATCAGGCCGCTCTCAAGGTTGCAGCATGGAAGATTTACTCAAGCTTATACATAACAATCTGATCATTAAATTAGCACCAGATGAAGGTCAAACAAAATTGAGGAGGGATTGGTTCCCCGACTACTCAGATCTGTTCTGTGGTTTTGATATCTGGTGGGTTAAGATCAACCTCTCTTCTTTTTTTTTTCCTGCAATGTTTCAGCCCTCCACTGATCCCCAGGACCCGGCAGAGTGATAAGAAAAGTGATACACTAACTTTTTCCTGCCCTATGCCTGATCTCACAGAATCAATAACCAAAGACTAGCAATAGCAATAGCATTTAGTCTTATTTACTGCTTTGCAGTGCTTTACAGCCCTCACTAAATGGTTTACAGAGTCAGTGTATTGCCCCCAACAATCTAGGCCCTAATTTTACCAACCTCAGAAGGATGAGAGGCTGAGTCAACCTTGAGTCTGGTGAGATTTGAGCTGCCAAATTGCAGGCAGCTGGCAGTCAACAGAAGTATCCTGTAGTACTGCACTCTAACCACTGTGCCACCGCAGCTCAAAATGATAGCTCTCAGTCCTGGAAGTGGGCAACAGATTACACTTTACTTGGCTGTTAATTGTTTGGCTGCTTCTTTTGAATAAAATTTCAGAGATATTTTTGAAGAGTGCTAAACCCATGCTTGTATGAATTATAGGATGTGGCCTAGGGCTACTAGTGAAGCAAGGTAGCTTCTTATCCAATTATCCTGGGAAGTGTCTACTGATGTCCTCCTCTTCTGTTGTTTTACTAGAAAGCTTCCACCCAAACTGCACCTCATCTCTCTATACCAGATTTGATGGCTGAAGAAATTCATTCCAACAGATAGCCAAATTCATGGGTCTTCCTTCCTGAGCTCTTGTTAGAAAAGGTGTCTTGTAAATGATTGTCCTACTCCTGATGGCCTTTGAAGTTAACACAACCATAGCAACCTACCTATAACTTTCCTCAGTTTATATGTGTTAGAAGAAGTGTTTATAAATGTCAACAAAGGCATGAGAACCAACTGAGCACCTTCCTTCCTTCCTTCATCTTTCTGTTTGCGTGAAACTATAGGAACAGCACCAGTCAACATCCTTGTAACTGAAGCAGAACTGAGCCTGTCAGAACAGTACAGGCTGCCATTTTTTTCGGCTAACTCAACGGCTTCAAATTAGTATGTAACAATACCCTCCGTGTGTGCACACATTTTTTTCCACTGTTCAAATACACACAATCATTAAAACAAACGGCTTTTTGATAGTAAAGAATGTGTCTGTTTTTCTGTGTATGAAGGGTGTTTGGGGAAACAGGAAAGTTCATTTTCTGAACAGATACTATATTTATAAAACTAAATCTCCAGAAGCAAGTCCAAATGGGAAAGAAGACTCAAATGCACAGTCCCTAGTTGTGTGTGTGGCTTCATGTCCAGTCCAGAAGTGGAACCCAAGATGCTTCTATAGGCCCTATTGCTGGTGGTAGTTTCCTCTTAGAAAAAAAACATGGAATAGAAGCAGGGCGGGCAGAGGTGGCATTCAGCAGGTTATGACCAGTTCTGGAGGACCAGTAGTGGAAATTTTGAGTAGTAGTTCTCCGAACTGGCAAATACCACCTCTGACTAGCCCCACCCCCATCTATTTGCTGCCTCCCGAGTCCCAGCTAATTGGCTGGGTCTTTTTTAGTTGCCCTGCACAGGATAAGGGAGCTGGAAAGCAGGTTAGTGGGGTGGGGTGGGGGAATGGGATTTTGCAGTAACCTTCCCCCAGGAGTGGAGAGGGAGTGGAGATTTTACAGTATCCTTCCCCTGCCATGCCCACCAAGCCACGCCCACAAACCACCCCATGCCCATTAAGACACACCCACAGAATCAGTAGTATTTTTTTTTTTTTGAATCTCACCACTGGGGAGGGGGGAATGCAATTTATTTTTGTCTCAAGCAAAAGTTACCTTTGTGATTTTAGATCACATCTCATTGATCCCAACATCTCTCTGAACGATGCATTAATAGGGCTTTACAGTTTTACAATTCAAAGGCAAAAAAAAGTACATCAGAATATACAGGTATGCAAATATGCTGTTTGTCTGAATTTCCTTAAATTCAGCTGTGCTTTTCCTGTGAGGAAGTGGTGATGCCTCTGCAGCTGCCCTAGGAGATCCTGGAGAAAAGGTGTATTTAGCTTTAGGGCTTGCAGTAAAGAGCTGTGTTTACATCCTTCTGTACTCCAAAGCACTTTTCTCTATTTGAATCCAAATGATTGAACACTCTGTACAGCATGTTGATAAAATGAAACTCAGAGAAGTGCTATTAAAATTCATTTGCAAAGCAAGAAAGAAAGATGGCCTGAAAGAGACGGAATAGAAAGTTTTATATCTAGGATGTGTGGTTTCCCTTTAGGCAAAAAAAAACCCAAAACTGAAACGTTATGCCTCCCCAACCCTATTGCTTTGATGTTCAGTTTGCCTTTCGGGACATCCTGAAATCCCCTCCTTAAAAAGAATCAATGTGGCCAAAATAGAAATGCATACATATGAGAGGCCACATTCATTGTATTTCATTTTAATTAAGAATCAATTAGTACCCTCCCCTGGTGTTTTTTATCTATCTACTTTTTGTCTTCTGGTCCTTGGCCCCAAAATGATATGCTCCTTACTTAAAACCACACAGCACACAGGTTTTTTTTTTTTAACTTGTTAGTAGCAATCACAATGTTTATGTTATCTATATATATAAAAGCAAAACACCACTCACACATCATCACAAAATTTCCAGAACTGTAGAGCCTACAAACTTGAAATTTATGTTCCTCTTGGCTTCTAGGTGCTCGCTAAGAAAGGATTTTTCGAAATGACCATCATTGTGTATATTATTATTAACACTGATGCTAATGAGTTCTACCCCACCTCCCCACCTGAAAAGAAATCTGTTCCAAATGCAAAACACAAGCAGAGGAGAAGAGTTTCAATTTCGTTTTTACTTTCACATCAGCAAGCATCTTTACTAAAGAACAGCTGAGCTAAGCCATGCCCAGGCTCCTTGCTGTCTCCTTCTTGCTCACACAGCAAATACTTTTTCAGTTTCCAAACAGCCCTCAACTGTCTCACACCCTGACAGCACAGTAGCCAGATGAATACCGATAGATGCTGGTAGGCAGAGGCAGAATTTTTTCCTCTTATTTTCTTCCTCAAAAACTAAACCTGACCACATAGTTTCGTAGCGAAGTACAGGTATAGTGCTAGTTATTAATATGTATTACTGCTACACAAATTGCTACCAATATGTATTTCACATTCCTTCTCTAGAGAAGGTGTGGTATTTTTTAAATTCAATCATAGAATTATAGGGCTGGAAGGGACCCTGAAGGTCTTCTAGTCCACCCCCTTGCCCAAGGCAGGACATCTTATATCATCCAGAACAAATGAATGTCCAATCTTTTCTTGAAAACTCTTGGAAAGCCATTTCCAAAAATGAGCTTAATCATACAACAGTTTTCTATGCGATGTTCAGTAATTCAGCTATCTGATGCTTCCAAGACTCTCACAAAATGATTTATGATGATACTGTTCTAAAATATTCATATTATTTTTAAAGTCATTTATTGGATGACCCTAAAGAACTTCATAAAAAAGCAGAATTGAACAAACAAAGAACAGGGAGGAAATAAAAGCTGGATCAGCAGAAACGTTGTTTCCATTCACATAGCACAGTAATAGGATTATAAACTCCAAATGTACAAGTATCTAGTAATTTTTCTTCCATGACAAACTGAATAACATTATCTTGGCTTTGCTTTAAATTAGCTGATGATGCCTATTGTGGTTTCTAGAGACAATGAAGCAAAGAGGAAATAAACAAGAGAGGTATTTGTGTTGTGGTTGTATAATTAAATGATACATAATTAAAAAATTCACATTCTAACTGGTAGTATACAATATTAAATGAGCTTATATAGAAATTAATACCAAGGAGGTTGGTAGGAATGGTACAAAAATATCCAATACATTTCTGCATTAATATATATAAAATAAATAAACTGATGTATACAGCAAATAAACTGAATCAACTTGAAAATAAAAATATTTAATTTACGACTGATTAGAGCTTTAATGATATTTATTTATGAACCTTTAAAAACTGCTGAATAGCCGAAGCTCTCCTATAATATAGAATAACCCACAAAACGAAAACACCATAAAAACTAGGAAGCAACAAGGCAGTCTTTCCAAATCTAAAATAAAGCAAATTAAGATGTGATTAAAAACCATATTAAAAAGTCTGGGACAATATAAACGTCTTCATAGAATGAAGCTAATGTGGGTGCTGGCCAAGTCACCAGTGGGAAAGAATCACATAAAATACTACACTAAAGTATTTTAATATATCGGCACATCAAAATAATTTGTGCAAGCCAATCAATAAACTTACAGTAGGTCAAAATCTCACCAAAAAGCAATTGTATAGATTAGCTGGTTAACACTGTGGCTCAACTGTTCTTTTTTTATGTTTTCAATTTTCCAGTCTTCGCTGTATACCTGCTGCTTGGATGAACATGAATACGGCACCCTCTGCTCATGAGAAACCCTTATCGTCCAAAGTCCAGCTGTGCAAATTTTTACCTCACAAAATGTGCAAATCCTTCTGCTATGGAAGAAAATATGTAAAATTTTCATACATTTTAAAGCAGCTGAAAAGCTGAGGAAATCCGCTCATAATTTGTACCTCATATGAACATTCTTACAGAAGTTTCACTCAGAAAGACAAAAGTAAATAAGAGAAAATAGACACAGGATATTTTGTTTAATATTTCTTGAAGGAAATATTATCAGTTTTGCTTTTGAAAGGTCTTTATCCCAAAGACCAATGGAACCCCAGGTCTATTTTCTTTTTCTTGTTTTTTTAAATGAAAGTTTTTTATTTCAATCTACACATACACAGCAATACATTAATTGTGTGGCATTAATATATCATACATTTTAGTATAAGCAAGCTTAATAATGTCTTAATATCCACATTCAAAGTCCTTCCTTGCTTATTTTCAACATTTCAATATGGTCTCCTAATACCAATCACCATATCAGTTAGATATACCTAGTAATTTCATTATTCAATTTCTTCCCCAATTTTTTTTTAAATTAAAAAAAAAAAATCTCATCTGGCAAGCAGTATGGTTCCAGGTTTCAATACAATACAAACATGACCATATTTACCTATTCATTTTGTTTGTTCAATTTCATATCACATTAACCTTATTGCCCAGCTCTATTTTCTAATGTTTTAATATTATTAAGTAATAGAAAATAATAACTAAGAAATCAAAGAGCAAACTAAAAAGTGTAAAAGCAAAAAAAAAGGAAAATAAAAAGTTTCTGATTATCTTTACACCAATTATAAGTACAATAATAAATTTGCCTCTTGCTCGATGGTTACAGCATAACTTTTTTCTAGAACCTATTGTTTCCAATAATCAAAACCATAAATAATTAGTTTTTTTTTTTCTCATGCAAAAAATCTCCATGGTGTTTCCAATCATAAATGCAGAGATTGTCTTTTTTTTTTAATCAAAGAAGCAATTTGGCAATTTTAGAAAGTTCCATCATTTTCACCAACCATTCCTCCATTGTGGTGGCCTAGAGGTGGAGCTCTTGCTTCACAATCAGGAGTCTGTGAATTAATAGACCATCCTGAGCAGGGGGTTGGACTAGATGACCTCCAAGGCAGGGGTGGGATTCTATTGGTTTTGTCCACTTCTGTAGAACCGGTTGCTATGAAAAGCAGCAAACAGAGAGCATACATAGAACCAGTTTTATGTCTTCTATTGTTTTGGCCCACCCATCTGCCCGGGCTCTTACCTAACCTTTATTTTCTGCATTTTCAAGTGCAACTGCTTTGCGTGACATAGCTGCAGTTGAAAAAGCAGGAAAAAAGGGCTTTTTCAACTGCTGTGCACTTGCATGCAGCGCTGCTCAGTTGTCCGGGCAGCTCAGCAGGTCGTAAACTGCACTTGCGTGACTCGCGTGACTCGCATATGTACATGCAACGCAGAGCGACAGAACCAGTAGTTATTGTTAAGTTTGAGCAATGAGAGGCTGACCAGAGCATGAGTGCAACAATACTTTATTTTACAATAAAGGGCTGACCGTGCTTGCCAAACCTGGAACTGGCTCGCAGCAATCAGCAACTGGTTGGGTCCCGCAGCCTGCTTTTATAGCTGGCTGCTGGGGAGGACCAACCAATGGGAATGGGGGAAATAACGCCCACGTAAGTGAGTGGACCTGAGTGAGAACTCCTTGAGTCCTCAGGACATAACACCCCTTCCCCCCAGATGCGAACATGCATAGTCCTTGAGGTAGACGGGGGGTTTGTGTTGGCGCCCGGAGCGGCGCAACTCGGGAACATTGTCTGTCTGTTCGGTATCAGTCTGTGACGGTTGAGCCGGCATAGTGTCGCCAACACTCTCTCTGGACTGGGCATCCTCGGAAACCACCGGGTTGGTTACTGGGGTCGAGGTCTCGTGGGTCGGATCAGGCTGGTCAGCTCTCTGGGCGCTGTTGTCTGAGTTTGGACTGACCGGGATGACCGCTGGCGCAGACTGGTCGCTGGGTGCGATGTGGCTGGGCGGCGGATGAGACGGTTCCCTTTCGACTGGAGACTCTGGGTTCTCGTTGGCGAGGTTGCTGAGGCGCCTTCTGAGTTGGTCTATGTGTCTCCTCCAGACGCGACCATCCTCCAGTCTGACTCTATACGATCTCGGCCCGGTGACGGCGATGACCTCGCCTGGAATCCAAAGTGGGTCCCCAGCGAAATTCCTTGCGAATATCGGCTCCTGTAACATAAAATGTCTAACCCCCGAAGTAGAAGCGAGGGGAGAGTCAGGGCAGTATTGTGGGTGCAGTCTATCTAATACAGTCCTCAGGCGCCGGCCCATCAGAAGTTCCGCTGGGGACTTATTGGTGACTGCACAGGGGGTTGAGTGCTGGCTCATCAGGAACCGTGAGAGTTTGTGGTGCCAGTCATCTCTGCCAAACCTAGCGAGGGCCTCTTTGGTGGTCCTGATGGCCCTTTCAGCCAATCCATTACTCGCAGGGTGAAATGGGGCTGTGAAAATGTGGCGAATGCCTAGGTTGGCTGCAAAACGGCTGAATTCTACTGATGCGAACTGTGGGCCATTATCGGAGACCAAGGAGTCGGACAGTCCATGTGTAACGAACAGGCGCGTTAACGCGTTGGTGATTGCTAGTGTGGTGGTCGTGGATAGCAGTGCCACGTCTATCCACTTGGAATAAGCGTCCACGACCACTAGGAACATCTTTCCATGCACGGGGCCGGCCAGATCGATATGGATTCTAGACCAAGGGGCGCTGGTGCTCTCCCATCTGGTAGGGGTGGCAATGGGGGGAGCAGGACGGGATTCCTGGCAAATGCTGCAGGAACTTACCCAATTGACAATGTCCTCGTCTAGACCCGGCCACCACACGTAGCTGCGTGCTAATGCCTTCATTCTCACGATGCCGGGGTGTCCCTCGTGCAACGCCTCCAGGACTCGGGTACGCAGCGAGGTCGGAATGACCACTCGAGTGCCCCACAGTAGACAACCCTGCAAACTGGACAGCTCCTGCATGCGAGTCTTAAAGGGTGCGAATTTGTTATCAACGTTGCCTCCCGGCCACCCCTCCTCACCCAGTCGAGCACCTGGGCGGCGTTTGGTCTGCCTTGGTTTTAGCGGCGATGTCAAGGGCGGTGATGGGCAGGTCCAACTGGGTGATTTCGAAAATGGTGTTGACAGGAGCTGGGTCTTCAGCCGGAGCGGGTAAGGGGCAGCGACTGAGGGTGTCGGCGTGGGATAGAGTTTTGCCCGGGCGGTGAATAAGTTTGTATGAGTAGGCCGCTAGGAAAAGTGTCCACCTTGTCATCCTAGGGGAAAGGACTTGAGGCGTCTGTTTGTCGCCGGCCAGTAGGCCCAGGAGGGGCTTATGGTCGGTGACCAGTTCGAAGAAGTGGCCAAAAAGGAATTCGTGAAACTTTTTCACGGCTGCAACAGCTGCTAGGGCTTCCTTGTCTATTTGGCTGTAATTTCGCTCCGTGGCCGAGAGCGTCCTGGAAAAAAAGGCGATGGGGGCTTCGGCGCCATTGGGGAGTCTGTGACTAAGGACCGCCCCAATTCCAAAAGGGGATGCGTCTGCTGCCAGTACTAAAGGAAGGTTGGGGTCGAATTGGATGAGCACTGCCTCTGATGTAAGCAGTGATTTGACGGCGTTAAACGCCTGGTCTTCTTTGTGCCCCCAGTGCCACGGTGACTTTTTGTCTAGTAATCTGTGTAGGGGTTCGGCTACTGAGGCTTTATGGGGCAAGAAGGATGCATAAAAGTTCAGCAGCCCCAAGAAAGCTTGTAGCTCCGTTTTGGAGGTTGGTGTGGGAGCTTCGTGGATTGCCCTAACCTTGGACTCCAGGGGGTGAATGCCAGAGGCGTCAATTTTATAACCCAGAAAGTCCACCTGTCTAGTGGCAATGGCGCATTTTTCTTTTTTTAACCTGAGGCCATGCTGTCTGAACCTCTCTAACACTGCTCGCACTCTCTGGAAGAGTTGGGGTCTGTCCCTGGCCGAGACCAAGATGTCGTCGAAGTAGGGTACTACACCAGGGAGGCCCTGTAAAATCCGCTCCATGAGGGATTGAAAAATACCTGGGGCAACACTTACGCCAAATTGGAGACGCTTGCATCGGAAGGCACCCCTGTGAGTGACGATGGTCTGAAGTTCCGCTGTTTGGTTATCAACAGGGAACTGCTGATATGCTTGAGACATGTCCAATTTAGCAAAAATACTGCCCGGTTCGAATGTGTGCAATAAGTGCTGAATGACGGGCACAGGGTAGGCGCTAACTTGTAAATATTTATTGATTGTTGTCTTGTAGTCCGAGCAAATTCTCAGGCTACCATCTTTTTTGAGGGGTGTGACAATGGGCGTCTCCCACTTGGCGAAATCTGTTGGCTCAATGACCCCTTGTTTTAGTAGTTTATCCAATTCAACGTCTAGTTTTGGTCGAATAGCAAATGGAACTCTACGTGGTTTTAATCTGATTGGGACTGCCTGGGGGTCAACGGTGAACGAGATGGGGGTTCCATTATAACACCCCAGCTCCTCGCTGAACACGTCTGCATAGTCAGCGAATAAGGAGTCAGTGTCTGAGGTTGAGACAGCATGGACTCCTGTTAGCCCTAGGCTGAGATGGGGAAACCAATCGAGCCCCAATAAGGTGGGTAGATTGCCGTTAACTACCACTAGAGGTAGGTGGCCTTTAAAAGCTCTAAAACTGACAAAGAACTTGCCTCTGCCGATCACGGGAATGGCCTTCCCCTGGTAGTCCTTCAGACCGAACTGGCATCTTTGAAGCCGGGTAGTAGATAGGCTGGGATGGAGTCTCTTGAGGGTGCTCCACGAGATTATTGAGAGCGCTGACCCTGTGTCAACCTCCATGTGGCACGGTTTACCTTCTAGGGAAACGGAGAGAGAAATTTTACTAACAGTGTGGCAAGTATGCCTGGCAAGGCGGTGCGTACGACAGTTTAATACTTGCCTCTGTGGTCCCGAGTGCGAGGACCGGGGTCTGTGTGCAGCGCTTTGAGGGCTTGGCAGACTCTCGCGATGTGCCCTCTCTTATGGCAGTTGTTGCAAGTGGCTCCTTTAAACTTGCAGGTGGCCCTTTGATGCGATCCCCACAGGCTAGGCACAGTGTGATGTGCTTGGGTGGACCGGTGTATTCTTGTTTGGCCCCTACCTGCGATCGTCTGTCGTTGGCGAGGCGGTGGACGTCGTTTTCATCGTTGTGGGTTTCCTCCGCTTCCACCTCTTCGGAATGGACTGGGAACGATGCCAACTTGGCACTTGGGCCCTGAATTTCGGTGGCTGAGTTCGTTGCTAGCTCGGCTGCTAGGGCCTCCTCGACCGCTTGCGCGAGGTTGAGGTCTTTTTTTGCTAGCAGGCGCCTCTGTAGGTTGAGATCCTTGACCCCACAAACTAATTGATCGAGGAGCATGTCCTCCAGGTATGTTCCAAACCCGCAGTGCAGGGCTGCTGTTCTGAGGGCAGCCATATATTGATTGATGGTCTCCTTATTTGATTGCTTCCTCATACGGAACGTGAACCTCCTGGCGATTTGTGAAGGCCTGGGAGCGTAGTGGTTAGTGAGGATCTCGAGCAACTCGGACCACGGAACGTTTTTTAATTCTCTCGGCGCTACGAGTGCTGCGGCGGTATCGTAAACGGTGGCTCCGCAGTAGATTAGGAAATAGGATTTTTTCCGGTGCTCTCCCGCGTCCGCCAGGCCGACCGCATCGATGTAATGATTGAAGCGGTTCTTATACGATTCCCACTTCTCTTCGTCTGGTTTAAACGCCGGGAATACTGGGTTGGAACTCATGGTGCTTGAACGGCTGGGCTACCTGCGGAAAAAATCTCTCTGGGACTACGAGCGCTAGTGATATCAGCTCTGGAGAGGTTTTTTTGCTACCCTCTCTTTCTCTCTCTGGGTTACCACGTTGGCTGCTAGCCGTTGGAGGTGTCTTGATTCGCGCCAAAAAGTGGGCGTTAGTGACTTCCTACAGCGCTGTGCTGTGTTTCCTACTGACTCGAAATTCAAATGACACCCGTTTGAATTTCGCGCCAATTGCAGAGCGGCTGCGGCTCGCAGCGCTTCACTTTCCCCGTAGCGGGGCTAACAAGCGGCTACAGACGCTTCTAACTTTTGAATCAGACCGCTTTCTCTGGCTGCGGATCAGCGTTTTGCTCTTTTTGATCGCTCGTTTTGTTGGCTGACCGCTCTCTCTGGCTGCGGATCAGCGTTTCCCTTATCGCCAGCCGATCGCTCTCTCTGGGCTGCGGATCGGTGGCTAGTGACTCAGCGGTTGCAAGGTGCTTCTGGTAGCCATCCCATCCTCGTCGCCAGTGTTAAGTTTGAGCAATGAGAGGCTGACCAGAGCATGAGTGCAACAATACTTTATTTTACAATAAAGGGCTGACCGTGCTTGCCAAACCTGGAACTGGCTCGCAGCAATCAGCAACTGGTTGGGTCCCGCAGCCTGCTTTTATAGCTGGCTGCTGGGGAGGACCAACCAATGGGAATGGGGGAAATAACGCCCACGTAAGTGAGTGGACCTGAGTGAGAACTCCTTGAGTCCTCAGGACATAACAGTTATACCAGTAGAATCCCATCCCTGCTCCAAGGTCCCTTCCAACCCTGTTATTCTATGTTTTATGTAATACCAAATCTTTCCATGTTTGTGAATATAATAATCTGGCTGAAGTTGTCATGTATAAAGACAATATAAAATTATTTTCCCAATTGTTTCATCAGTCATGAAAGAAAAACCTCTGCTTTCAATTGTAAACTAATCTTTAAAATCCTCTGAGTTAGTGTAAGTATTTGAATTCAAAACTTTTTTAGACATTCACCAAACATAATAAAATGCCCCTTCTTATTCACGCTTCCAAAGTAAAATTGGGATATTTTAACAGATTCTAGATAATTTCTCTGGTGATATGTGTAATAAATATCTGGTGATCTTTATATAATACTGAAAAAATAGATCACTTTATCATTCATTCTTTCACTTCTACTTCTGTTTCAAATTTCAATAAAAGTTTATACATTTTAACAATCACATGTTCATTATCTGTCCACGGTTCTATTTCAAACTCAATCTTACAATGTTCCAATTCATGAACTCTTTTATCTATTTTAAATCTTTCTAACAATTGTAAATAAGAAAATAAGTAACAAGTATAGTCCTCTGGAACCATATCTTTCCCTTGATTTAATTTTACATTCCCCTTCACAAAATTCTAGTATTATAATAAGTTAGTCATTTGTGTTTGCCTTTTTTTTTCTCATCTGTAAAATGCTTCTTGTACTGAGAATCACAAAAGTGTTTTTGAACTCAACCTGTTTTTGTATTCATTCTATTTTCTGAGTAGAATCATCTAACATGTACAGGTAGATCTACATCTAGTCAGAAACATCTCACACAATTATTTGTAAAGTCTACATTAAGCTTGACTTTGTCGTACCACAAATACCCATGTCCTCCAAATCTTAAGTCATGTCTTTCTAACTCCAGAAGTCTTCTATTTCTCAGCAACACCCAGTCTTTCGTCCAAACAGCAAGCCAAAAAATACAATTTCAAATCAGGTAAACCCAAACTTTCTTTCCATTGCATCTTGTAGCAGACAATTATATCCTTATGCCATTGTTTTAATGGTGCGCCAGTTATTGAAACAGGTATTGTCTAAAGCAGAAGCTTTAGGCAAGCTTTCTTATAATTTATTTATTTATTAAACTTATATATTGCCCATCTCATTTACCAACAATAAAAAAAGCAACATGAAATATTAAAACAATAAAACATTAACATTAGTTTAGCTTTATATTAACAAATTTTGCCCAGCAATGACAATTGCAGTTTTTTTTCAGTTTGCCATTAATTTATTTTGCATGTCAAGATACTAATGTAGATATTTGAATTGGCTTTTCATCTTCTAACCTTCTTCTTCCATTTATCCATTTTTAAAAGTCTGTTATCCATTCTTTTTTTCTAAAGTTGTCAACTAAGTATCCAGGGATTCAGCTAAATTTCTGTTGAGCTGTGGAAACATTTTCTGAAACAAATCTGATATAATTTCTCATTCTGCAGTTTTCTCTAATGATCTCCACCTCTCTTCTATTCTTGCCACTTTTTCAGTAGTTGCCATTATGACATTTTTGTCCAAAAGTGTCTCAAACAACAACAACAACAACAACAAAGGCAAGGTTCCCCAGCTTCATTTTTAACTTGTCTTCCTGTGCATTTAATAATTTAATCTCTAAGGTCACTCTGTAGTTTCAGTCAACATCACAGTCCATATCTTCATAGTTATTACCAACATCACAGTCTGATTCAAATTCTTGTCTTTTGTTTTGTAAATCCATCAATTGCCTATAGTTTTTAAAGAAACAAACAAAAAATCATTCCTAGAAATGTTGCTTTGTCTAAATTAATTCTAATTTATTCAAAAGCATTTCATTAAAAATAACATTTCAAAATAACTGGCCCCTTTATCTGTTTAAACTTTCTTACTTCAACTCCTTAAATTCTTGCCTGAAGTTCTTAGGCTTTGAAAACATTTTTTTTATTGCTTTGTAATCCAGAAAAAAATGGTAACTCAGCAAGTCAAATCTTATTCTGCCATTCAGAAAATACTTCTTTAACACCAAATTAATTCGATCCAAAGGTGATTAATAAATGGGATTCGGCTGAGCTTTGTGTTTGTAAAGGTTTTGTTTGTATATTGACAGCTGTGAGCATAGATGAAATTGTTCAACTGTCAGCTACTCACCTGATGAGCTGACTGTAAAAACTTCCATTCCCACAGTTTATTTTTAAGAAGGAGTTATTCAGAACTCAGGTGGATGATCCCTGTCCTTAAAGATTTTGCTGGTTGGCCTTCTCCACTACAATGTCATCCCTGCTCCATTGGAGACATTCACTCAAGACTTTCACGAAGCAATTGGACTGCCATTTGTCAGCAATAATGTAGGGTTTCCTGCTTGGGTGGGGGTTGGACTAGGTGACCTACAAGGTCCCTTCCAACTCTGTTAATATGTAATCTAGTTCATCATGACCCTTGCTGGGAGCATTTCATATTCCTGATATATGCTAGAGCAGTATGACATCAACAAATTCCATATTATTATTTTTCTGGAGAGCAAATGAGACTTACAAGACATCATTGCAACAGCCAAACTACCTTCTCAGTTTTATAACTATCTAAACTCATTGTGTTACTCATAATTTAAATTATACATCTATTTTTAAAATCTTATATCTCTTAAGTAGGTGCTATTCCCCCCCTCCCCCCATCAGCTTAATATAGTAGCATTTAATGTACTTTGACTAATCTCAAAAAAGCAGGCATGGTAAATAGTTAGACACAAGATGAACAATTTTTTCCCCTGGGTTATAAAATAAAATAGAAAGTTGAGGGGAAACAATCTTCAAAGAATGTAATCAAGGATACATTTGGCTCTAGTAAGCAAAAGCTGCAATCCTTTAAGAACAAAAGTTGATTGATTACTAAAAATAAGCTTACCTAATCCAAACAGACAGTGAGTTAAAAGAGGCTTCTTTGTGTGCGAGTAGACATATATAGAACTACCAGTAGACTTCTATACAGGTGCTTCTTGAATGTAAGCATGCAACTTATAATTTAAAATGAACAGATCAAAGAAGAGCCAATTCAGTGTATGCTTTTCATTTGCATTTATCAAAGGGTTGTTAAAAAATATACCTAATCATTGCTTCTTTCATATTTTTAGGACTTGTTTTTATAGTATGCTTCACTATGACTATTTTTTCTTGCCATTTTTAATTGTTTAACAGAACCTCTTTAGTTTTTTTTTGTATGCATGTTTTTGGCATTATTAACTGTAATGGCTGATGGCTGAAGGAAAGCGTGCGAGGGAATGAAGAGCCCAAACCTTGTTTAATGGAATGAGTCTGCTTCACTGATAATGTACTGCATGTTCTACTTTCTCTTAAACACTTAACACAAAAAGACATAAATGCAATGATAACTTTTTAATTATTTGTCACTTTGAATCTATAAGTGGGGAACTCATTAAATTAGAAAAGAGAGAACATTAGCCTGAGGGCCCTGGTGAGGTGAGTGAAACACAGAATGCACACACTGTAGTGAAGTATTTCAATGTTGTCAATTTACCAAAGTCTGGAAATAAAATTCCATTGATAGATACCAAGAGTGATGGAAATGAATCACATCTCTCTCTCTCTCTCTCTCTTTCTCTCTCAATTTCTGCCCCCTCTCTCTTCCCCTCTCTCTCTCTTTCTCATGACTTCTGCATCTGCAGCTGGTTCAGGAAGCAATTTCAGAGACTGCTGTAGTTCAAATGTAAGGCCATAATTAAAAACAAAACCACACAGGATAATATTTTTTTTAATTTCTTATCTTTCCTGTTTTCTTTTGTTTACCTTTTGAGTTTTGTGCACAACATACACTCTTGCATGGAAACCTGTAGCTTTGGAATTTCACAAAGTATTATGTGGTTTTCTTTTTTTTTTTTGAAGGGGACAACAGTGATGTGATGTGTTTTAGTATTCTACAGTGACTGCCCCCCTTCTAAATGACAGATTAGCCTGACTTTTTTTTTACAAATTTCAAAGAAGGTATGAACTCTGAATGTCAAGTTGAAGGTGAGCTCCTTATAAATATTACCCACAAAGACACAAAGACAATCTGTGAGAACAAAACAGAGCATCCCCATTCTAAGTACCACATAATTCATGAATAGGAATCTGCTGTCACATTCTTTTTTGAGGAGAAAGGATGAAATTAACTGCCAAAATAGCAAGTGGTTTTGTGCACTATCCTAACGATGTACAGCAGGTTTTAAAGAGATGGGGCAGGGAAGTTTCCCTAAGGAAATGCACAAATGATGAATGTAATCTATTGGCAAAGATCATTGTGTTGCACAAAAAAGGATAAATTAAGAAGTTGGGCACGCAACGCACCATCTGTGACTGTTTTTGTTATTTTTGTCATGTGCATCTGTTTCCATTCAGTGATAGGCTAGCACTTTAATCTGCAGGCCAAGAAAAAAAAATCATATTTGTTAACAAAAACATGATTGAAATGTAATTTTTATTATGAAGTGGCCAAAAACAAAACAACAACAAAAACCAAAAGGGAATGTGCTGAATGAGATGAATGAATGCCAAATACTTCAAATAATGAAGTCTGAAGATCCCACTTGAGGAAAGAAGACTTAGATTTAAGTATATGTCTGGGCCTTGTCTGAAACACAAGAAGTTGCATTAGGTAGACAGTCAAAATTCAGTAGGTTCGTTCTGTCAGTCCAAAGTTCCACATCGCATATTGTTTTTGAAATCTGAACAATTTAAGAGAAAAAATATATTTCAAATGGAGCTCAGTTCTAATGAATTCATGGATGATATGGGGCAATTTTCATGGAAGTGTTACAGAACTGATATACCATAAACTTATTATTTTGAAATTTGAAACTCTTATTACTTTGAAATTTAAATGGTCCACTGGAGACGGCAGCCAATCTTTTTAAATACATACATACATACATACATACATACATACATACATACATACATACATACCATACATACATACATACATCCTTGCCAACCTCACAATTCCTGAAGTGGTTGTCCAGAAAGTGGGAATTCTGACCAATGCAAGGCATGGGGAAATGAATGTCACTGTTTGGCACTTTTGGGCTATGAAACCCAACTCTGCTGTAGCTATTTCCAAGACCAAGTAAGACAGAGGTGTCAAACTGAAGGCTTGTGGGGGCAGATCTGGCCCATGGGGTTTAGATCTGGCTCATGGGGTGCTTAGATCTGGCCCGCAGGGCCACCCTGAAAATAATAAGGGACTAGCCTATGGTGCCTCTGCCAGAAAAAATGGAGGTCATGAGTGCCACATGCAGCCCTCTTGGGCTCCATCTTCACTGGCAGAGGGCTGCAGGAGGATCCCCCCAGCCTCGCCGATACCACCACAGGTGCCCCCTGACATGAGTGATGTCAACCTGGCCATGCCCATCCGCAACCCTGATGCGGCCCTCAATGAAATTGTGTTTCACACCCAGTGGTGGTATTCTATTGGTTCGGCCCCATTGGGGCAAACTAATAAGTAAAAAATGTTACCATTTGGCCGAACTGGTAGTAAAAAAACAGCTACTGGTTCAACTGAACCAGTATTTTTTTTCCTCCCAATGATCAGCTGTTCCAATGATCAGCTGTGCCCGGATACCCCTCACTGTCTTACTGCTTCTCCCAAAAGGCTTCCCTAAGGTCCAGGAGGTAAAAAAAAAAATGAAGTGTGGGGGAGTGTGCTGCACACCCCCATACTCTGTTTTTGGCCTCCTGGGCCTCAGGGAAGCCTCCTGGGAGCAAAAGAGCCACCTAGGAGGCTTCCCTGTGGCCCAATAGGCAAAACAAAAACAAAAAATCAGAACGCAGGGGCAGTACTGCAAAAAAAGCCACACCTACCCAATCACATGGCCACACCCACCTAGCCATGCCTACCTAGCCACGCCCACAGAACCTGTACTAAAAATATTTGCATCCCACCCCTGTTGATATCCCTGAAGTAAGATATGCTTATGAAGTTCAATAAGATGACATCTTAGAGGGGCAACATTAACATTTGAAAGGACCAATCTCTTAGGAACAGTAACTGCCAATCCACTTTAACAGGTCTCCACAAGCCTCAGCTGGTTTCATGATCACACCAGTAGACTCAAATCCAGTTAGTTAAGGACATTTGGCATCAGACAATTCAAAGATTTTCTTTTTCCTTATGAGGTTTGCAAGGAGAAGAGAGTTGTGAGCTGGGAATGCAATTCTGCAGTTTCCTCTTTAGTGACTTTACTACAGGAGAAATGGGAGAAGAAATCAAGTATAATTTAAAGCCAAATAGTCAAGAGACTTATGCTTTGTCTACTCACCCAGAGCCAAATTCCCTTTCTTTTTCTCTCTTTCTCTCTCTCCCTGACAGGCAAAACCCCCAACACTTTTCTAGTTCTGATTGACTTAAACATTTGCTATGCCAAAGTAATCAGCATCAGTGAGCTTTGTAATCCAATCAGTCTTTCAGCAGGCTACCTGGGAACTTGATCTCCCACAATAGAAGCTATCTTCCTATAATCCCTGGTATTAAACCTGAGCAAAAGATTTGCATCCTCCTGCCTTCTCTAAGATCTGCCATGCTTCGAAGGCTTTTCCTCCTATGTAAGCCTAAAATGGTGAAATGGTTCAGTATTGGGATTTCAGAGGATGAGACAAGCAGCCATGCTGGGAATCTCTTATTAATTAGGGTCTTCGTTTTAGATCATTCTGTTCTAAACGCAGTGCCTTAACACAAGGTCCTTGCTAGACTGCTTATTAAAATATTTTAAAATTATTCACTTCTGCCCTTTTAAATTGGAGACATGCTGCATGTAACTTCAATTGCTTAAAAAAATAATAACGTGGAGTGTTTCTGAAGACTGCAGCAGTTCTAATAATTATTCAGTAAAGCTGTTTTCTCTTTCCACTCCTTCCTTTAGTTTGAATCCAGAGGTGGTTTTTACCTATTCCCTTTTGCAACAGAGCTGAAATTTCAGTTTGAAGTTTCTCTCTTTCCTTATTTATACCTTTTCTTTCTGACAGTAAGAAAGATAGCAAAATCTTTGGTAAGCCTGTAGCTCTCTTTATTTTCCAGATTCATAGCCTGAAATAGCTGACCTTCACAGGAGACTTTTTCTCCCCTAATTCCTAAATTCTGAACTCAATATTTAACCTTCCTCGAGTTTTTCAGTCCCCCTGTAAAAAGTCACCAGACAATGAAGTAAATTTCATTATTCGTACATCAGTCACTTGATAGTCTTCCATTACAGACTTATCCTAGATATATCAAGACTGTCTATGCCACCATTATGTCTCTTGCTCAATGTACTGTGTCTTAAATTTATGTGACCCTGCTTTTTCCTCTGTTTCTAGAGAAGGGTCTTTGAAACCTACAGTTTAATATTTTGCCTCTACACTTTTAATTGACAGAAGACTGAACCCCCCCCTCCCCCCCAAAAAAAGACCATTCCTAAATATGTGTATCTTTTCCTGCAGCAATTAATTTCCACGTGTTTGACTGCCTTGGGGCATTTTCTGCTGCTAAATGGACCTTACTAATTTTGCTGAGTGCCAGACTAAAGATTTGGGTTCTTGTTAATAATCTATTAAAAATTCCTGCATACGCTCAAAGGCCCTTGTGTGCAAAATGATTTTTTTTGTGTGTCAAAAGTAAATAACATCTGCACGTTTCTGTTCTAATGGTAACTGAGAGACATTTATAGTGACACCTGGAGACAAAATTAAATCAGATATTTTACTGCCGAGAGCTGGCAAATGTTTCTAATGATTTTTCCATCGCTTCTCTGCTTTCCCCAAGCTCCATACCAGCACAAAAAGCTGGAGGTAGATAATCTAGCACTTTGAAAACCAGCATTAACCATTTATGATACATCATTTGGATTTTAACTGCAGGCATCTGTGCCCAGCTTGTTGTTTGTAGCAAGCATGCGTTCCAGGGGGCCTCTTATCAGCCATAAGTAGAGGAGATGTCACTGTGATGCTGTATAAACGACTGCAGAGGGATAACCAAAGGCAGCCAAAGTTTTCACAAGGCATCTGCCTTACCCCTCCCTTAAAGTGCACAGAGTAATCCCAGGGCTTCTAATCACCTTTCTGTATGCAGAGGGAAAGGAGCTACTGTGGATGTTACCATTTTCTCTTACATGTAAGCTGTGTCCTCAATTAAGAGAAAGCTCTACTAAATGCAATCTGCTTTCCAAAGTTCCTGCTACTGTCGGTCACTGTTATTCTCACAAAACTGAGACATCATATTCAAGCTATTACTTAATGCCATCATCTTTATTTTTTTGCCTTAAAATGAGGGATAGGCAAGTTCTTTAAAATCTCTCCAATTTCTGTTCAAAATTGGTAGGGCCTTTTTTCTCCCCCCCCCCCAAAAAAAAGGAAGTAAGCAAGAAAAGTAGATAGACAGACAGACAGACAGACAGACAGACAGACAGATGATATAGATATGTAGATGTATATTCATATTGATGTGTTATAACAGAAGAGGGCTTTTATTTTACTCCTTTGAGGAGGAGAAAGCATTTTACCTGGTCATCCTTCATTCATCCTTCCTCAAAGCAAAAGTTAGAGTTACCTGAGGCAAAATAAGTCATTAAAAGTCATCCATTGATTTCCATAAGGATTTCCATCACCTCTTTCCCAGTTTACAAAACAGTATTCACACTTCTGTTGATACTCTATATATCATTATTTAGAGAAGATGCATAAGTGCACCATCATGCCTCCTGTCCCTGTCCTATTGTCCCCATTTATTTGTACCTATCACCTGTATTCTTACTCATGTTTATACTTATACCTATTATCTTGTAAGTGATTGACAAATCAAATCATATCAAATTAATAAAGTAAAAATAAATGTCCAAGAATCTAGAAAACAGAATATGGAATAATGAAGTTGGAAGGGACCTTGGGTGTGTTCTAAATATTTCTATCTTTCTTTCTTTTTTTCAGAATCAGGTTGGTTTGATTTGTTGAAATATAATGGAGAACTTTGGACCAGGCACCAGCTAAAATTGAAAGAGACTTCTACCTCTCTTCTTGGTAGTAGTTGACTGTCCATCTCAAAAACGGTGAACTTACAAATAATCTCTCAAAAATATTTACTGTATTAATAATTAACATTTATGAACAAAATGTGTTGTGACACCACCACAGAGTAGTTCTACAGATATTTCTATGAGTATAAACTTACTTTCAAGAAATTATGTTTAAGAGTGTGATGCATGTAAGCATCTCTGATTGATAGACCACCATTTTTATCATAGACACATGGTCAATTCTTCTTCTGATAGACTAGAAGAACGACAGTAATAGCTACAGTTCAAAATGTCTTAAATTATATATTAGCAATAAGAATAATAATAACAATAGTAATAATATGAGTTCATCTCTCAAACTCTCCAAATAAGGATTGATTATTAGAAAAGAATACCTGAACTTCATAGCTCAGTCTTCTGAAGCATTTAAAAAAAATAGTTTAGCCTGTTAATATTTCTGTAGCACTATAAGAATAAAGAAAGGGCTATGTTTTTGTTAATAGGATGATCAGCAATAAAGGAGACATAGCTTTGAAACTACTATTAATTGTACTTATTATGTTTGTTGTATGTTAGATGGGTTTTCCATACAATGTATTTCTGCACACTGTACTTGTTCAGTTTTCTTGATATAAACAACAATTGGATTCACCCATCATACAAAAGAATAGGTTTGTTTAGTTTTGACTTTCAGTGAAGCAGAAACCCACCAATGAAATTTGCAAATCACAGCTTATGATTTAATGTTCAGTACAAACTCAGCAGATGCTTACATGTGAAAAGCTATTTGGTTTTGCTTTGTATGGGACCTAGCTCATGCTCTGAATCTGCAAATACTATCATTTCAGAGAGGTCTTTTTAAGTTAATCTGAAACTGAGAATTTTTCTCATTGTACCGCTAATTATGGGTCATCCAGGGAAATGGAAAACATTTTCAATGTGTCATGGTTAGAATCTAAATTGATATGAATGTTGAATAGCTGAAGTACTATTGAGGGATCTAAATGAGCAACATATGATCAAGTTTAGTTTATTTTGATTATGTTTCTAAGAGTCACTTTCTTTGTGATTAGTAGTTTTGGATTCTGTTGATTTCAACATAAGACGATCTGACCCTAGATTATAAGTGAATTTAAAGTACTCTTGCCAAACAAGTAAGGAATAATTTTCATGTCACAGTCATATGGTGGATATCTACTGAATATTCTATCAAAGATGCCAAGGGTAAAAATCATTCTGAAAAGACAGGCTATTTTGTTAGATTATAAAAGTTTTGCTCTCAGCTCCACTGATCTTGATGCTAGTGTTCTGAAACTAGACAATTACAATGCATCTCTCTCCCACTTCAAGGAAGGAACAGTTGACATTTGAACATTTGGAGGACAGGGGCACTCCAATGAATTGATAATAGGCATCAATTCAATGTGTATCTTTCCAGTATTTTAAGGTTGCAGAGGTGGAAATCCTATATAAAATTGTGGAAACTTTGAAAAATGACTCTAGTCATAACAACAGAAAACTTGAGCTTTCAGGATATCTGCTTAATGAAGGATTTCTGCCTCTGATTTACTATTTTTAAGTTAACACTGAAATTGAGTAAGAGCTTTTCAGTCAATTTTCAGTAGACATATATATCTGTTCTATAGATTCTATAGACAGAGGCTATAGAACGGATAAATAGTGATTGTTTCTCTATGTTTCTACTGTTAACTTGTATGGAAGATGGCAGGCAGATGGATGAGATAGAGGCTAATTATATTTTCTTGAATGTCGATTGCTGTTAAAGAAATTCTCTTTAACAAAAAAAATGATGGTCCATCAATTCAAATAGGCAGGACAGTGAGCTCTGCTCAGCTGTAGGTTTCTTGATTTGGGGGACAGAAATACGTCCTGTTTCTACTTTGCATCTTAAGCAGAATGTTTATGCTTCCCTTAGTCATTTCTATTCAGTGTGTTCAAAGAAGAAGTTACATGCTGTGAATATTTCAGAGATATCCTCCCCAAAACCTAAAACTTTAAGTTAACTTGATTAACTTACATTTGTGTGTGTGTGTGTGTGTGCAAAAGATGGTTGACATTTTTTAAAAAAATATAGGCTCAACTTTTGCCCAATTCTCTGCTTTGAACTCATGACAGAGAGGTTAATTTATATGCTGCAATTTTTGTTCCAATCAACTGTAATGACTTGATTCTGCCTATTGTTAGCCACTATATTCCCTATTCATCAGCTCCAACTAACGTTAACGTATTTGTCAAAAAGTTTGTTTTTGAACTTCATCACCCAGAACTTAGCAGTTACTATCATCTATTTTTTCCCCCATGGATAACAATGAAGAGAAAGCTCCACCTTTAGAAATCCCTGGGAAGTTTCATAGAACAGCCACATCTGAAAAGAAGCGGCCATCTGCTTCCCCAGCAACTGCTGAACTCAATTATCTGGTGCCAAGCCAACCTGATGTGTTGCATGATTGTTCTCAGAATTCAAGGAACTCTTTTTAATGGTATTTCAAAGGAATATAAAATCCTTGAAATAGTCAGACATAGAGGATGTTAGGAAAAAAAACCCTAAAACATGCAATCCCCCCCAAAAAAATAAAGAAGAGAAAGAAAAGAAAAGAAAATACTTAGAGCTCTCCTGAGCAGTAAGTTAATGGAGTGCTACTTCAACCTTTTCTTCTATAAAAATGAGGAGCATCTGTTGATACATTGAATGAGAAAGCTGACATTGAATATCCTGAGCTAAATCGATCCTGAGCTTTAAATGAGTACTAAATTAACTATTTGAATCCCTGATAATCTTCAACCAGTAACTTAAAAACATATTGTAGTTCACAGGAAGTAATTTGGAAGCAACGATGAAAGGAAACATAGAAACAAAATGTTTTTTTATCAAACTCAGCTTTCTCTGTTCAGTATCATCCTTGGATGTTTCTTCTTCATGACCAAGAACCAACAAATTCTTTACACACTTAACTTCTTTAAGTAATGTTGCACTAATATACTCTTTCTAAGAACTGGTCAGTATTGAGCATTAGTTCACGCTGCATTTTTCATTCTACAATATCTAGATATTGACTTGTATTTTCTTAGATCTTAATTCTAAATAATCAATATGAGGATAATATTGTGGCATAGTCCCATGTGCTCAGACTTCTGTTGTCTTTTTATTGGCAGATGAATTACATTTAGCTTCATATTTGCAGCATCATATTTGAGCTTTTCAAAGTGCATAGATTTGAAGAGTAAGTTGCTGATTCTGAATTATCTACTTCACTTCTGTTCATTTTTTCACCTCCAGCTGAAGAACTACAGCTCTTACAAAAACTCATTCAATTTTTACTATTATTATAACCTATTCAGTTCTATTAGATGGATAGTGAGGGACAATACTTGTTATATCATTTGTGATATTATATTTATGATATTGTAATAATACAATATGATAATAGGACTACAAATTTCAAGATGGCACTGATGTCCACTAGCATCCATCTTACATCAATAAATAGTGTGTCTGGGAAAAGATAACGTACTGAAGGTTGCTTATAGATAGTGGCATACAAATTAAAATTACATTAACTGTAATATAAATTAGCCAGTCTAATTCATTTTCTTCAAAAACCTACCTGTGGGAAAATTTATGTCTTAAGAATGAATGCAGAGTAATTTGATTTTTTTAAAAAAAATGTCAGGACAATTAACCAGTGGAACAATTTGCCTTCAGAAATCATGGGTGCACCATCACTGGAAGTTTTTAAGAAGAGACTAGACAATCACATACCCGAAATGGTATAGGGTCTCCTGCTTGAACAGAGAGCTAGACTAGAACAGTGGTCACCAACCGGTGGGCTGTAGCCCACTGGTGGGCTGTGAGAAAACTTTGGTGGGCCGCAGAGAAATCTCAGCCCCAGAGCACACCCCCAAAGCAATTAATTCAGGCTGCACAGAAACACAAGCCTGCGCAGCCCACATGGCCCGTGGGAACCCTCCCTGTCCTTACCCGGCAAACTTGCCTGCTAAATTGCTATTTTTCCTTTTTCTGACCATCATCTGTTCTGCTGTGCCGGGAAATTTAGATTAGCTAGGAAGCAGGAAATAGTTGGATTTCTCACTTTCTAACTAATGTTTAGATCCTCGGCTCTGCTTTTAAGCATAGCCGAACCTCCCTTAGGACTGAAGGTTCTATTATGCAGTGCAGACTCACGGCAAGCAAATTTGAAAGACTGAGCTAGCCGATGGCAGATAGATAGAATGAATCTGTGGTTCTGTGAGCAAACCAATATGCCTGCCTGCTTTGCCTGATTTTGGGTAAAAGTTGCTCTTTTTTAAAATAAAAAATACACCATGGACATACATGGTATATGTAAATATTGTGTTGTGAGTTAATTTTGTGAGTTTGCTTGCAAGCAAATTTTATGTAGCAGACTGGTTAGTGGTCCCTGAGATTTAAAATTATAAGTTTGGTGGTCCCTGAGGTCCAAAAAGTTGGCGACCCCTGGACTAGAAGACCTCCAAGTCCCTTCCAGCTCCTGTTCTGTTCTGTTTTGTTCCACTCTGCTCTTTTCTGCTCTACTCTATTCTATTCTAAATTAAGGAAAACATTGAATTACATCATTTCAAACACAGATATCCAGTTGAAGAATTCATTTAGTTCATAAATTGCAAATCTAATCTTATGTTTCTCAGAATGATTTAATGAACTCATTTAATCTTGTGTCTTCTCACTTCCCTTTGTTGATAATAATTGATAATAAATCTTCCCCAAATGGACCTGTCAGTCTCCAAAGATGATATGCATCTATATTTTTGATTGATGATGGACCATCGTCATTGCCAATTCTAAGCAACCACAGAAATAGATTGTTTCCATAATGCATGTATAAAAGCTATACGAGGGAATTATGTCAGGTTCTTGAAAGAATACATGAAATGCAGGTCTGAGGTGGCTATACCACATCATAATTCACAGTATTTGTATGTTTTTCTGTTTTGGCAATCATACATTTGCTTCCTAGATGGGAAAAAGCTATGAATCTGAATAGGAATTCAGATAATATTGTTGGTAAAGTATAGTGACCTATACAGTGTAGCTCTTATGGCTTTTCAGAATTATTTTTGGTTTTATTTGTTAGTTTAGCTAGGTGGCAGTAACTAGCCTACTTTGGCTGATTTTGAAAGTTAAAGGAAGATCCAATCTGTTTTCATCTGATGACTGATTATCAAGAAATCCCACAGCTGTGTGATTGACAAAGTAGTTGAAAAACAACAAAGCAAAACAATAACAAGGAAGAACATGTTGTCAAATAATTTCCACTGTGACCTAGACTACTCCACAAAATTTATGAGCAATGCAACACCTCGAGTAAGCTTGATTCAAATCACCTTTAACTTGTAATAATTCTAAAAGCTTGCTCCTCCTAGAGAAGCTCAGAGTGGCTTATCAGAAAACAATAAAAAGCCTTAATGAGAGCAAATAATACAAATATCAAGACAATGTTGATTTCTTTAAAAAATAATAATACAATGGTATCAAAAAAATGGAATAGGATTGACATTCTACATCAGAATGGCGCCCTGATGGCACAGTGGTTAGAATGCAGTATTTCAGGCTGACTCTGCCCACAGCCTGAGCTGAACGCTGACCAACTCAAGGTTCATTTAACTTTCCTTCCTTCTGAGGTTGGTAAAATGAGGACCCAGATGAGGGGCCAGATGCTGACTTTGTAAATTGCTTAGATAGTGCTGTAAAGTGATATGGAGCAGTATATAAGTGCTATTGCTATCATGCAAAATATCACACTTAGGCAGTTATTTGCTATAGTGATTGAATATAGCAATGACCTTCCTAGATAGACTGACTGAATGCTGTGGATCTTCCTACTAGGTGATATAAATATTTATTTTAGGATTAGTTTTTTATCAAGGAAATGCATTGGATTGATTATATATTGAGTGGCAACCCCATAACTCAACAACATGTACCCATCTTTTCAGTCTCAGTGTTACATGTGACTTTGGAGGTGAGTCATATGTATGTGAAAGATATAAAATGAGAAACATTATTGATTTTATTCTTAAGTGAGAAATGATTTAGCATTTGCACTAGTAAGTCAATTTTCTTAAAACATTAGGTTGCATATTTGGACTGATATATAAATGTGATGGGTAAATAGACAAATCTCCAAATTGGTGAAACAAAGCAAAATAAAACCCCGAACTTCCTTAACTTTGATGAAATATTGTAAATACAACATTAAGATGAAAGACAACTGCTTTAATGCCTTCTCCTTTTGCTCATTGATGTGTTCCATCATTTCTTCTTCACATTTTTTCAGACAACTCTCCCAAAAACGCAAGAGTCAAAAGGACAAACCAGGCGTTGCCATAAAATCTGTCTAAATTAATAAAGGGCTGTTCAACATAGTCAATGTCAATGTCATAATATGTAATGCCACATGAAAATGACACTGAGAAACAAAGGGAAGAGATGCTGCCTAGGAAATGACCAGACAATAGATGGGGAGCCTCCAGCAATGTTAACAGTCAGAGAAAGATGCTTAGAAAGGACCCACTCTAATTGAATAGGAGTTAAAAGTGGCGGTGTGATATTTGTACTTTCAGACTTATCAGGTAAATCAGACAGAAATACTGTATTTCTTGTCTGATTTAGCTGGAATGGCTGACTCAGTGTGATGGTGTTGTTTAGGGGTACTTTGTTTTGCAAAGGTATCCATTGACAGAAAATGAGAGAGTGCAGGTTTTATCCCTTTATCCTTTTTTGCTATTTATAACAAGAGCTCTCCTTGTTGTTCTTTGCATTACTCCTGTTGTATTCCTGCAGTTTTGCATTTACCTGCCATTTTGTCCACTCTGCAGCATCAGCTGGGCATACACCTATGGCTCATATGCAGGCAGTCCATCAGTTGTGTTTTTAGTTGTCCTTGGAGTTGCCAGCCATCTGGACTTAGTGCAAGTGCCTCCCTTGTGATGGATTCAACATCAGCACTGGCTACATGTCCCTATCATTGCAGCCTTACTTCTCTCATTTTGTCTGGAATTGGGGTGAATTTGAAGGCCTTCCAGATATATTTGTTCATAATATGATCCAACCACATGACCTCACATTACTGTGAGAGGGATCTTGGAGTCTTAGTAGACAACCAGCTAAATATGAGCCAGCAGTGTGCAGCAGCAGTCAAAAAAAAAGCTAATGCAATCCCAAGTTGCATTAACAGAAGGGTACAATTGAGATCAAGTTATAGTGAAATATAGTGATATACACTAATTGTTGTACTGATGCCACTTTATAATGCCTTGGTAAGACCACACCTAGAATACTGCATCCAGTTTTGTCACCACACTATGAAAAAGATGTTGAGATTCTAGAAAAAGTACAGAGAAGAGCAACCAGCATAATTAGGGGACTAGAGACTAAAACATATGAAGAACAGTTACAGGAACTGGGCTTGGCTAGTCTAGTAAAGAGAAGGACCAGGGGAGACATAATAGCGGTCTTCCAATACTTGAGGGGGTGCCACAGAGAGGAGGGGGTCAAGCTATTTTCTAAAGCACCTGTAGGCCAGACAAGGAATAATGGATGGAAACTGAACAAGGAGAGATTCAACCTAGAAATAAGGAGAAATTTTCTAACAGTAAGAACACTCAACAACTGGAATAGCTTGCCCTTGGAAGTTGTGGGAGCTTCATCACTTGAAACTTTCAAGAAGAGATTGGACTGCCATTTGTCAGAAATGGTGTAGGGTCTCTTGCTTGGGTGGGGGGTTGCACTAGATGACCTCCACGATCCCTTCCAGCTCTGTTAGTCTGTAATCTGTAATAAACATTCAATGACTATCTGACCATATGCATTTCCATTGTGTACAATGCCTGCTCATGTTTCTGTTCTGTGCTCAGCAGATCCTTCTCCTGGATCTCTTGCTACTGATGCCTACCATTTTTCTCCCGGGGTCTTTTGCCCTCTCCTTCCCAAGAAACCAGGGCTTTCCTACTAACAGCCAATCCCCTCCTTCATCCTTTTTGGGGTTTTGGGTTGGGTAACCCCCTGGACCTTCACTTACCATGGATGTTTCTTCATGACCAAGGACCATCAAATTGTCTATATACTGAACTTTTTTTTTTCTTTAGCCACTCTGTACACTCCATCTTCTGATGGCTTTCTTCTCCTTTTTCTCTCTCCATTTTTTAGTCAGACCATCAGCATGTTCCCAGCAAATGAGTAGGTAGGTGTCATCCTGAGGTCTAGTCCGCAACATCTATGTACCAGCCAAGGAGACTGTTTCTTGACATCTCTTCAGTTTATCAGCCCTTGTGACAGTGTGCCATCAAGGCTAGAATTGAGCTGTTTCTCCCCTTCATTCACTCAATTGGCTGACTTGTGCCGATCCACTAAAACCCACATGCCATAGTTAATTGCTTGTAAAAGAGGGAAGAGTGGGTTTTTGTCACTGACATAAGCACACTGACATTTGAAGATTTCTTGTAGATCTTAGATTTTTCTATCTGTATTGTCACACTTGTACAAAAGTAGATAAATAAGAGTCACCATATTTGGTGAATATTTAAACAAGCCCTTTCAGCCTTACCTCTTGTTCTGACCTAGGTTTCCCCAATAGCACAAAGCTGACTCCTCATCTTGATAAACCCCTTTTATTTAGTTTACAGTGAATTCATCTCCAGCAAAGTCCTGGCCAATAGTCTTTCAAGACATTCCACAATTACAGACCTTTATCAGGCTTGGAGAGTTGCTAGGCTGGTATCTTTCAGATGCCACACTGTAGCAGACAATAATTAGTAAGAATGCAGGAACAGATTTTCACCTAAATGAACTAATTGTATCCTGCAAAACCCCACTCCCCTTTCACTCTCTTTTATTCCCTATGGGAGAGGCCATCCACCATCCACCTATGGCTTTACTCCCAACTCAACCCTTGTTCCTTAGCTGTTCCCTTCTTCTGGCATCTCTGTGCATGCACACAATGGGAACAGGCTCCAGATGTTCTTCTACCTCACCGATGTCTGACTCTGAAGGCAGCTGATAACTGTCAGATGGCTCTGCCCCCATCTCTGCCACCAATGCAGAGCACACATTAGAGCCTTCCCCAGACTCCAAGACTGGCCCATGTTCTTCCCCAACCTCCTCACTGTCCAAATTTTCTGCCAGCTCTGCTGGCCCCTGGTGGGCTACAACATGTCTACATGGCTGAACTTCTTCAGTTTGCAAACACTATTCTGAAACCTAAAAAATTATTTTCCTTTTGTTACTTAGAGATTATTGTCATGAACAATCGCGTTTTTCTTTCAAACTCTCAATAGAGCATATGAATAAAATTTTCCCCATTCCCCAAACACACATTCATATATATGCCTCACAGTTTCTATTTATCATCTGGCTCAATTTCTTATGAATGGTAATTATTTAACAATAGCCCAGAGTGGAGAAAATTGTGCTAGTAAAAAGAAAATAAATAAAAATATTTTACAAATAAATAATTTTAAAAAGTATATAAATAAATTCAATAAAATGCAGTTCAGTGGCAAGACAAGTAAGGTTTTACGCTTAGGCAGGAAAAACCAAATTCACAGGCAAAGAATATGTGATACATGGCTTAAAAGCAGTAACTGTGAGAGGGATCTAGGAATCCTAATGGACAACCACTTAAATATGAGCCAGTAATATGGTGCAGCTGCCAAAAAAGCCAGTGCAGTCCTAGACCACCAAAATCTACCTGGTAGTATACATATATTACTTTTACTTTATTATTCAACCCACCAGAAACAAACTATTTCATACTTATTTATTACATTGATTATTCAATATTCACAGAGTTGCTTAACTTGCTCAAGTTACATATAGATCCCAATAAGAGAAAACTAGTTGTTTTCATCTTATATAACTTTCTATCCTAGAAGGAATCTATTCTTTCAGTTGTTGCCTTTGAATCTTGCTTCAAATTTCTGTGAATTTTATTTCATGAATATAAATAGCAATTTTTAATAAATAAAAATAAATACATATAACAGCTCAATTGATGGTTTATTTTTGAAGAGCAGAGCTAGGTCTTGTTAGCAGTGTAGACAAAGCTACAGTCTGGCACCCTATAGTTTTGAAAAATCATTATATCGTATTTGATATATATACCAGTGATACTAATGACTTCTAGAAATGCTTGTAGGATATTCATGGACTCAACCACACTTTCATATCAACAGGCAACAGTGAAAATAAGTTAATAAGTGAGTGAAAACCAGGAAAAAGAAATGTAGACAAGAGGAAGGGAAGGGAAAGACCAAAGACTCATATCAACAATATTTTTTTAAAAAATATGGACATATAGTGCAGATGCAGTGGTGGGATTCAATTTTTTTTACTACCAGTTCTGTGGGTGTGGCTTGGTGGACATGGCTTGGTGGGTGTGGCAGGAGAAGGATACTGCAAAATCTCCATTCCCTCCCCACCCCACTAACCTGCTTTCCAGCTCCGTTCTCCTGTGCAGGGCAACCAAAGAAGACCCAGATGATCAGATGGGACTCAGGAGGCAGAGAATAGATGGAGGCAGAACCAGTCAGAGGTGGTATTTGCTGGTTCTCCAAACTACTCAATATTTCCGCTACCGGTTCTCCAGAACTGGTCAGAACACGCTGAATGCTGCCTCCGAAGCAAGATTGAGAAAATTAGCTGTAACTGTCCCAGTATTACTCTGGGTTACTGGAACATGGGTTTCTTCTCATTTTAACTGTCAAATCTATGAAAATATTTTGAAATAGAGAAATATTTGTGTATCATACCACATATGTATTAATGCCTAACCCATTTTGAATTCTGTTTCAAAACAGTGCCTAAAGACCTTTACTAATCACTATCATTTGCTAATATAATGAGAGCAAAACCTTACATAAATATTGCAGCAAGTTAGCACTACTAATATAATTGTCAGGCTAAAAAGCAGCTCATTCTGCAAGTGGCCCCATTATCTTCATCAAAGCAATTTCTGAAGTAGAAAACACACCTTGTACCATGTGTTCAATTTAGTCCATTAACAATAATTATTGTATGTCTCCATTCCATTAACTTAAAAAATCCTTGGAATAAACGAGTAAATCCTGTTTAAATATGCTTGAACCTTATTTTGTCTTTGAAATAAAATATGGAAGGGGCAAGCAAATCCAATTGAAAATGGCAGATGAATAGGGTAACAAATAACAGTCAGGAAGAGAAAATTGGGGGTGATTGTGGTTCCATTTCTAGAAGTAAATTCTCACTCTTTTGATGTTATCTGGTATCACATTTTGAAACTGGAGAGGGTTTTTGTTCTTTAAAAAAAGACACGGCATAAGAGAAAAGTAGGAAAGGAAATGCCCCTGAAAAGAAGACACACAGTCATCTTAAAATAAAATCCCAGCTATTGACATATCCTGCAATGTAGTATCACATTTTGTTCAACGATATGATATTGAGAGTACAGCCGTGTGCGGTGTGGTGGCCTAGAGGTGGAACTCTCACCTCACAATCAGGAGGCTGTGAGTTCGATCCTAGGTCGAAGCAGATATTTCTCTATCCGGGCACAATGAGAATATATCTGCTGAACAAAAATCCGTATTGGTGACAGGAAGGGCAACCGGCCAGAGGTGGTATTCAGCAGGCTCTGACCAGTTCTGGAGAACTGGTAGAGGAAATTTTGAGTAGTTCAGAGAACTGGCAAATCCCACCTCTGACTGGAGATTTTACAGTATCCTTCCCCTGCCATGCCCACCAAGCCACACCCACAGAACCAGTAGTAAAAAAAAAAAAATTGAATCCCACCACTGCATCCGACCATGAAACACTCTGCTAGCTCCATTCAGTTGCCTAGACTCCACCCTGCAAGGGATTATGAGATCATTAAAAGAAGATTATATGATATTGAGAGTAGCCCTTATTTCTTAAGTTTTCACCATATTAGAACCTGGAAATTGGTCGACTGTAACTCCCAAATTAAAGGTATTAAATTTATTGTGGATGAAGAATTATATCAGTACTACACTTGTGTGTTATATTATGTATTAAGTCTTTTTTTCTCCAGCCCTATCTCAGCTGGGATTGCACACTAAACTAACTTAACAGGCAATGGTCATTTATGATTTTTTTTTTAACTTGCATACCATCCTGAAATACACACAAGTAGCTTTCAAGCAGGGAAGACTTCACCCCCCCCCCCTCCTATGTTGGCAATTAGGGTGAAGACAGTGACATGTACAATTCAGCAGACAAGGAATCTCAACACAGGTTCCTCCACACCTACAATGTATCCCACATATTATATTAGAAATGAAGATTTCAACTATGATCTAATGTAGATCTGGAAATTTCATACTGATAGGAGAAACCTAGAAGGAATGTGTAAACTTCACTGATTTCTTTAGTAAGGGGGGGGGGAGTCTTCCTTTTAACGAACTTTTTCTGTTTCTTAAAGTTTTTTTTTTAATTGTAGTTTTATTTAGGTATACTTCACACTTATTTATGTATCCGACAAAATATTTATTCAATAATTAAGGCTTTTATACAAGTGCTGATGTGACATCAAAATGATGTCCTCAATTTCTCTTCCCATGTTAAGCTCTACTAAGAGAGGGGGAAAATATTGTGGTCAAAGACCAGTATATATTAAAACTCAATGGCCCTACTGAATGAGTTAGAACAGACAATTCTCTTCGATCAAAGTATGGGCTATTGTGGGGCCCAGGATTTAACAATGAAGAAAGCATCTTGAGTTTAACAATCTCATTAATGAAGAACAAGCAGAAGGAGAGATGAGGAAGGAACACAGAAGCAGATATTCCAACTCTCTACTTACACTCCATTGTTTCTTATGGTCAAACAATTATGGACTGTTAAGATTCAGTACATCTAAAATCTCACTTCTAACCAGAGGTGGTATTCAGCAGATTCTGACCAGTTCTGGAGAACCGGTAGTGGAAATTTTGAGTAGTTCAGAGAATCGACAAATACCACCTCTGACTGGAGATTTTACAGTATCCTTCCCCTGCCACGTCCACCAAGCCACGCCCACAGCACTGGTAGTAAAAAAATTTGAAACCCACCTGTTAGGAATAACATAGGTCACCTAATGTAGTTTGGGTAAAATAATATATATAAGCTATGATTGTTAGTTTAAGTGTGTGTCACTTTAAATGCAAAGCATGTAATTTTGGGTGTGGTGTGAAACCACCATAAGAGGGAGCAAGACAACCTGATTGATTGCTGACGAGACGCTGACGATTTCCCTGATTGATTGCTGGCAATTACTGACAATTACTGGATTGGATTACGTTGATGGTTTGTTAGAAGAGTTGCTGAAGGAAGAGAGGAGTTTTGAGTTGTTCATATCTCTCTACTGCGAGGAGATATATCACCGGACTGACATTTGTAAGTGTACTGACCTCTCTTTTTCGACACTGGAATTTGCAACTGGATAATCCCTGGACGGACTGAACTAAGTGAATGATATATGGACTGTTTTGACTATGCTTTAACTCTTGCTGGAATAAAACTATTTAATAGGCACTGTGTATCAGGTTTACTGAGTGTAAGCTACAAAAACACTTATCTCACATATTTTGCCTGCCTGCCTGACTGCCCTGCAGATCTTGCTAGGGTATATCCCTAACACCACCACTGCTTCTAACCATCTATCCCCACCCCCCTATTTTTAATAGTTGTGTTTAATAGTGGTGGCAGAGGTTATTAAGGAGATACAGTAAAAATAAAAAATAGACCTGTTGATGCAATCCAGCTCTTATGAAGAATTCATCTGCTTTCATCTATTTGATTTTGCTTCTGACATGACAAATCTTTGAACCATAAACACAATTTGTAATCTGACAATTATAACAAAGGCAATAATTTGGTCTGCTGCTGAAAAGATTGGTAAAATGGGAATTGATTCCATTCACCTGTCAGTTTGCTCATAAATATCAACTTTAACAAAAACTGTAGACATAGCAAAACTCAGCCCTGTACTTTTGCATATATTTCTACTAGCATTTCTACTAATTTTTTTTAATACTGATTTAGATCATGATTGGGCATCCTATTAGTTTCGTCTGATTTTTACTTTGCATTTAATTCTTCATGATAGCCATCATGCCAAGAAGATTATGTATTTGCCTTGAACATGAAGTTTAAATAATTACAGATAGTTTCTGTATTTTTCTGTGATTTTTTTTTTTTAAGAAAGAAACATTGAAAATATTCTGCAATGCATTGACAACCTGCTGTAGCTATGGGAACAAATATGTACAGAATTAAGGAACACTTGAAAGATGGGTCATATGATTTCTTAGAATCATTTTTGTTATGAAATTTATTTCCAGAACTAATAAAATGAATATAAATTTAAAGGGTCGTAAATCGTCTTAGCCTACCTACTTGTGTCACTTTATAACACAGGGAAGCCTTTGCTTTCCTGGCATTATATTCTCAGTTTCAAATTACAGGCAGTCCTCGGGTTACGATCACAAACGAGCCCAACATTTATGTTGCTAAGTGAAACATTTGTTAAGTGAGTTTGTCCCATTTTACAACTTTTCTTGCCACGTTTGTCAAGTGTATCACTGCAGTTATTAAGTTAGTGACACCGTTGTTAAGTGAATCTGGTTTCCCCCTTGGCTTGTCAAAAAGTGATCACATGACCCCAGGACATTGCAACTGTCGTAAGCATGAATCGGTTGTGTTAGTGTTTGGGGACAAACCCCCAAGCAGAGTGCACAGCAGCAGTCAAGCCAGGCAGCCAAATGAGAGAGAGGCTGGGCCCAGGAGCATACACACACTGGAGACAAAAACACTGTTTGTAGTTTTAAATAGTTATTTAATTCATTTAGAGTTTAAGCATTGTCATTCAGTCCATATGTCATTTTCCAATATATCCATCCAGTAACCTAGTCCATTAACTAGTCAGTACAATGTCCTTATCTGCTCCTTCCGATACCTTTCTTTCGAAGACAACGCTGAGTATGCACAGGATATCAGCTCACCAAGTAAACAGTCCTTTTGTTCAGTAGAAATGGTATCGAGCACAGTAGCCAACAAGCAGACATCTCATACAGGAGTAAACAGCAGGCAGCAGAGATCAGAGAGACCAGGAACCAGGAACAGGAACCAGCAGGGAGGGTTACGTTTATCTCACTGCCTTTTATTGCTGCTTGCAACCGCACCCTTAATTATCTAATTACATTGCAGTTTTGTGCTTAAAGCTACAAACACTTAAACCTAGGTTTATATATTTAGTCACCCAAACCTAGTTGGTGTATCCATATACCCAACAGGTTGTCAAGCATCCAAATGTAAATAACGTGACCATGGAGGTGCAGCATCAGTCGCAAGTGTGAAAAGGGGTAAGTCATTTTTTTCCAGTGCCATTGTAACTTCAATGGTCACTAAGTGAACTGTTATAAGTTGAGGGCTACCTGTATTTATATATATATATGTTGCAGTTCTTGTACCTGAAATTATAACCATCCTCAGGACCAGGATAGAATGTTTTCTTGCCTTAGGCAGTAAAACAAATCATAAATAATATTCCAGACATCCGGTCAATCTTCTGTCTTTGGCAGCTATTCCATTCTCTCTAATGGTGGAGTAGCAATGCTTCTGAACTGACAAAAATGGTAAATCCAAGAAGACTCTCAAATTCCCTGGGAGTGGGGGAAGCTTTTGTAAAGTCGCCCGATGGAGGTTCAGTGCACAAGTGCTATCTTCTCTTTGTTTTGAACGGAGCTCAGTCGTAGCACAGATTATGAGTAGATGTAATTATGTTCTGCTCCAGGAGCCATGAATAATAGTGAAGAAATTTCATCCAGCATTTGTGTTCTCAATAAACCCTGATATTCAGATGCATTTGTCAATGCTGCAATTTAAATTTCTAGAGCCACTTGAATAGTAGCAAATGAAGCTGCCAACAAAGGCAGGAAAACAGTATTAGCACCAAAAGAAAATATAAGTAGCTGTCATAGAAGCATATGAATCATCTTCAAGTATTCATTCTTAGCTGCAAGAATACACTTTTTGTAGCATGATATTATTTCTTACAAGCAGCTTTTGTTCCCTTTTAGAGAATAACATATTTTTCTCCCTGGGTAAATAAATGTAGAACCATCCTTACTCCACAATCCTAGTTACTGTGCATTTCTCTAAGCACCATTGAATTTAATGGGACACAATGAATTTCACCTTGACGAGGTCCTCAGCCCACTTTAATAAAGTTGATTTACAATAATCTAAATTCCGTGTGTATAAAATTCATTTTCAAGACGATTTTGGAATTGAAGATTTTACATGTAACAAGTGGATGATGACGATTTTAGAAATGTTGCAAAGTTAGAATCCTATATGCCCTTACAATTCAGATATAATAGTAATCCATCCTGAAGAAGGGATAGTAGTAAGGAAGTAATAATTTTGAGCCATGAGGGAGCTTCATTTTCCCTATTCTCTGAAATTTGAAAGGGGACAAAACTTGTTTGTATATACAAGTATTTTTGTGTGACCATGTGTAACTCCCAATTCTGCTGAAAAAAGTAATTCAGTTTTGCTTGATTTAATTATGTATCTGAAGGGAACTACTGCAGCAAACCAAAATTGCAGAAGGGTAGATAACGTTTATGTTTCCAGCCTCGTTTATTTAAAACCTACTGTGTAAATACAATGAAACTGACAAATAGTGCAAGTTTTTATCATAAACATGTGAATAGCTTGAGTCTTGAGTCTACCTCCTATCAATCACTTTTTGATTGCCCCGTTCATCTGCTCTCTAAATGTAGAGAAAGCTCAGAGCAAAACCATGTACATGAATTACTGCACAACCCAGGGAATTATGATTTCCTCTTCCTACTAGAAACTTTTATTACATGAATTTGGAGCTTATCTTACTTCAAGGACTGTGAAAAATAGCATAATTGAGCATAATGTGTACAGTTGGAAAACGTAGCGCAAAGTTTAGTGCAATATATTCACTTACAAACCTTAATTAATAGAGTTGGAAAAGCTGGAGAAGGTGGATTCTGAAGGACAGGATTGTGTTTTCAAATGTATAATTTTACACACACACACACACACACACAGACACACACAGGCAAATACACATTGTTGGGAGACAAGTTGGGATCACATCATCCTGGACAAAGATTATCTGTGTGATTGCTACGAGTTGCAGCTGACCTGATGGTACATAATCAGAAACTTTCCTAAAACTATAAGGAAACTTTTTAGATTTTGAATTTTAGTGCAGTCTAATTTATGCATAATCTAATTTAAATAGATGCAAACTTCTAATTCTAATTTGTCTACTATGTTGTGATGAATATTAAGAGAAAGGAGGTAGCCTTGATAGAATTGTGGGAATTGAGCAGAAAAGGAAGAACATGGGAGTGGAATCACTGGAAGTATTGTGAAAGGGACGTGTCCTCCAACTTGAACATTGGTTTATCATGCAAGAAAGAATAGTTTCAATAGCCAATGTAATTTGAAGGAAGTGATAACAATCAACCAATGGAACAGCTTGCCCTCGGAAGTTATGGGAGCGCCATCACTTGAGACTTTCAAGAAGAGATTGGACTACCATTTGTCAGAAATGGTGTAGGGCCGCCCACTTGGGTGGGGGGAGAGGTTGGACTAGATGACCTACAAGGTCCCTTCCAACTCTGATTATCAGTTATCTGATATTATCTGTTATATTTGCAACTTTCATAGAATTAATGGTGACCTGAAAAAGGCTCTGCTAGAAATGAAGCCAAGAACTACAGTGGAATAAAAAGCTGATGTGTAGATCAACTTTTCTTAATTCATTTCTAGACAAGGAGAGGACACAAGATCACCCACAAGTGCTCCGTACAATTGCTCCATACAAGGAGACTGCAAGAGAGTGGTTTAGAGCTCTGGGAGACAAAAGAACAGCTGTCATGGCCTTGTTGGAACCTGAATCCACAGAGGAGGATGAACAGGAGCTGGGGCCAATGGAAGTCAAAGGGGGGAGGGTCTTGTTGCCTTCAGAGGAATGTGGGAGGAGCAGGATGAGGTAGCCCTAGTCTCCTTGGCCTTCAAAACGCTTGTCAGCAGGGAGTAATGGGGCAGGACAACCAAGAGAAGGCAGACAGTGGAAATGAGGAGTGATGGAGCTCAGGAAATGAAGAAGGACCACCACCCCTGATTCCCAAGCACAGAGAGTGGAGAGGAGGCAGGAACAGTACAGGCCAACCCAACAACTCGGGAGAAGAGTGCCTTGCTCCTCTTCACAAGGCACACCTGGGGACTGAGACTTAAGGGGACCCTATGGGGAGGAGCTTTTATCAGGAACAAATGCTGTATTTGTGGAGTTTTGTGTGCCATTGCCGATGTCTGCCGTTTGCTTCTTCCTTGCTTCATGGACTCATTGCTTATTCCTTGCTTCATGGATTCATTTCCTTGTTCCTTTGCCTTGCTGGACTTCTTGCTTTGAAGCCATTGTGCTAACAGCATTTTGCAGGAATACTTGCAGTCAGGGACTGCTCTGCGTGTGCGTGTGTGTGTGAGTGTGTGAGGGCTTTGCTCTGAGACTTGCATAATGTAGGAGTGTTTGAGGGAACATTGGAGCATTAAAGGGGAGTTTGAACTCTCAACTGGCTATGTGGCCTTCATGCCTTGTCCCAGGTCATCACAACAGCCATTTTTTTTGTTGAAACTGTGATCAGTAGCTTCAATAGGACGCCAGATTTACATTTTCTAATCACTTTCAGAAATTGCTTATGACTACTTTTCAGTTATTTGGATTAACAGATTTCATAGCACTGGGTGAGTTTCTTTTCATTCTGAGTGAACGAAGTTTTAAATCCAACTTTAAAAAATGTACTGAATTTTGCAACCTGATATAAATTCTATGAGGATATATAGTTCCATCTTTGAGAGTTGACAGACTGTCAAGTATTGGATTTCTATCCTATACAATGTACCTGTAAAGAAGTTGATGCTTTCCGAATATTCCACAACTTAATGCAAAAAATTGACTCCTATAGATCCATTTGATTCTTCACCTCAGTGAAAAATGCTCCAGACAATAGTAATGTATTTGGTGTCTGCAGCTAACATGATTTCTAGCATCTTAAGTAACTTCTTCCCTATTCCGAGTTTTTGAAATGTTCAAAACTAATTTGACAAGGATGGATCAATTTATGTTCATTTCGTTCCTTTCCAATGCTGTAATGCTTTAATACCCAAGTTTCTCAGAAGCAGTTTGATCAGTGCTACAAACTCTGGTCAAGCGATTGATAGAAGAGGTTGTGTCATATTATTGAACCTTTTCCAGTTTATGAAACTTTTATACATATATAAATAATAACTCCCTTCAATAATTTTAGCTCCCACAGCATCCAGTTTCTTTGTTTAAATCCCATTTTTAATTTTACCTTTAAACTTTATGTTCATGAGTAGATTTGTTCCTCTCATAGTTCACCAGTTTACTCAAGAAGTCCATGGTGCTCTGGTTGGGTTCTTCTGGGGTGTTCATGGCCCAGGATCCTTCTGTTATGTAACTGTCAAATGCCTGATACCATAATACTGGAGGCAGTATTTCACTGATTAGTTGCTCTTACTGTCAGAAAATTTCTCCTTAGTTCTATATTGGATTTCACTTTAACTTCTTGTTGTGCACTTTGGAGAATAAGTCAATCTCCTCTTCTTTATGACAGCTCCTTTAAATATTGGAAGGCAGTTATCATGATCCCTCCCCCAATCCTTCTCTTCAATAAGTTGGTGGCAGATGTTTCTCTCCTAAGACACAAAGAAAAAAAAAGTGTTGTGAACTCCATGTGATGTCAGGAATGCCATCAATCAATAAATGCTGAGCTCCATCCAGTTGCACCAACTCTACCCCAAATTAAGGTATTACAGAGTCACAAAGGGGAATTTTATGGCAGTAATAATTTCTCATGTACCATTTATAATGAATATATGATACACAGGCCAGTGGCATTAGCAAGAAATCAGGACACATTCAGTTTTGATTTTGAAAGATTTGTGGCATTCGGAATAATTCTAAATTGTAAAGGAATGTTAGCTCAGAGAGGGAGACTGACACATTACTGGATCTTACAGTATTTTATTCCATCTCATGTGCTATGACGACTTTACAAATCAGGATTAATGCATTGACAGTTGCTTTAGTTTTGGGGATAAAATTGTGGGTCAGAAAGAATGTCTGTAGCAGACCTTCAATCTCCTCAAACTCTTCACAGAGATGGCTTTGAAAAATAACTAATGGTTTCTCTCTTCTAAGAAACCACCAGTTTTTCTTGTACAAGTCATGAACTGCTGGGTTACATTTATTTATTTTCAGGGCAGCAAAACTGGACAGATTTCTTTCTATGCAAAGATTAACATGAATTTTGCATGATAATCTTGTTATACAATACCATATATAAAAAATGCTACACAAAGATCAAGGAGATAATCCCCAACAATTCCTAATGTCCTGATTGTCGAATTAGAGAATCTGCCTATTCTCTAATAAAAGCCAGTTCCTGTTTTTCAAGATCTAGCAGTGAATAAACTGTGCTAACAGTATAAAGAATAAGGAAGAAGGAATGTTGAATTCTTTTTCATCTCTTCTGGATTCTAAATTATTGGTACACTAACTTCTGTAAAGGTAAGGATGATGATTTGTAGCTATGCCAATTTATGGACTTATTTGCTGCCAAGTAAGAGAAAAGCAAAGGAACGCAGTGGTTCAGTGGCTAAGACACTGAGTTTGTCAATCAGAAAGGTCAACAGTTCGGTGGTTCGAATCCCTAACACCACATAATGGAGTGAGCTCTCATTACTTGTCCCAGCTTCTGCCAACCTCACAGTATGAAAGCATGTAAAAATGCAAGTAGAAAAATAGGGACCACAGTGTTCCATGCACCTTCAGCATTTAGTCATGCCAGCCACATGACCACGGAGACATCTTCGGACAGCGCTGGCTGTTCGGTTTTGTAACAGAGATGAGCACCACCCCCTAGAGCCAGACTAGTATGCATGTGCAAGGGGAACCTTTACCTTTACTTTAAGAGGAAAGCAAAGTAATATCGTACTGTGAAATCCCCAAATACTGTGCCAACTTTACATGACACTATATTGCCAAACCCTAAAACAGTAACAAAGCATTTGCAAGTACCTGGTTCATTGCAGTCCTTAGGCATGTATGATATCACCAAGGAACACAACATTTTTAAGTATCTTTATGCACTCCTAAAATTATCTGGATTTTAGTAATGCCTGTGCCTATAATTTATTCTTCCCAGTTCCCTAGGCTTCTGTCTTGAGAGATTATGCATATTTTTCATAAATATTTTCAGACAACCAAAAAGCATTTTTTTTTATTTTATTTGTTCATATATTCATAGCAATTTTGTTTTTGGAATAGTAAACATCAAACAAGAAGCCCTAGTCTACTTCTTTAGTCAATGCAATCTCTACTTTTATCTCTGTAGAGGTTATCCCCAGTATAGTACTAAGGATTAGATCAGCAGTGGTCTTCTTGGTCTATTTTCTGTCCATGTAAATGAGAAATCTGACTTTTAGAGAATGAATTGTTGTTTCTCTTTGATCTTCACAGAAGCTGGCACACTTTGAATGAGATCTAAAATGAAGTAATAGTTTAGAAGTAGAGGTTGCTTTAACACTTCAAAATATCCCTCTGTATCTTCTGTAGCCCCTCTTTTGAAGAATAGAATAGAATAGAAGCTTGCTATTTTGTTTTCATGTGCTGATACTTTTTAAGCAGGGGTGGGATTCTACCAGTTCAAACCTATTCGCTAGAACCAGTAGTTAACATTCTAAGCAGTTCAGAGAACCGGTTGTTAGAAGAAACTACTGGCCTAATCCTGTAAGGAAGGCAGGAAGGAAACATTCTGGTGTTGCTTATAGAAACTGCCTCTCCGTTAACCCTTATTACATTCTTGGCAGGACTAGACTTCCTGTCTCAGGAACTTCTCTGGAGTTTTTTTTCCTTCCTTTGCTGGTATTTTGCTTGTGTGGAGTGACCATTCAAAGTTACAAGGGCACTGAAAAAAGTGACTTATGACCATTTTTCACACTTATGACTGTTGCAGCATCCCTACAGTCATGAGAGGCCAGGTGAGGAGATGCGTACCTCGATGTGAATGATATTGAGTTGGCCACGCCCAGCCAATAACATGACAACCAAGCCACGCCCACCAACTTAGCCATGCCCACAGAACCGGTTGTTAAAAAATTTGAATTGCACCCCTGTTTTTAAGGTTGTGCATTTTAGCGGTGTTCCAATATCTAAGGGGCTGTCACAAAGAAGAGGGAGTCAACCTATTCTCCAATGCACCTGAAGGCAGAACAAGATGCAACAAATGGAAACTAATCAAGGAAAGAACCAACCTAGAAATAAAGAGAAATTTTCTGACAGTGAGAACAATTAACCAGTGGAATAGCTTGCTTCTATAAGTTGTAGATGTTCTACCACTGGAGGTTTTAAGAAGATATTGGACAACAACTTGTCTGAAATTGGTATAAGGTCTCCTGCTTGAGCAGGGGTTGGACTACAAAACCTCCAAGGCCCCTTCTAACTCTGTTATTTTGTTATTCTCCTGGCATATATTTATTTCCTGATAAAGTGATAAGAGCCACCCCTTTCTAAGTCCCACTCTCTTTCCCCCAGCAAAACTCCACCATGAATCCATCTTCATCACAACTGACAAAATAAGGGGGATAATGATAAAACAGAAATGGAGCATGAGAACTAATTCTGATAGCCTCATGCTGAGTGCTTTAGGGGACTGAAACAAATTCTGTGCCAATTTTTTTTTTCAGCTTTCTGAATTTTTTTCTCTTATTAGGAAGTTACATTATACGTTTCTTCATAGTGATTCCCATAGGATTTAACTGAATTAATATGCCCTCAGGAGGAGGATTATAGAATGAAAAATGGGACACTCAAAAATCCCTTTGAGTTACTTTCAAGTTAAAAATTTGTGCAAGAGCATCACATTTCAATGAGTTGAGTAGATTATATTATTTCCCTATCTCATTATTATATTTCATGCTACAGCCACTTATAGAATGCATAGGGAATAAGTACAGGACTCACAAACCCCCAAAGATCTTCCACAGACCTAGTTATTTATTAAGTTAGCATATGGCACATATCATACATGGACTAGCAATATATATTAACAGTTCATCTGGATTACTAAAACACAATAAAATATAAATGTTAAAAAGACCTATGTTTGAATAACAATGTCTGGACCAGTGGTCACCAACCAGTGGGCTGGGGACCACTGTGGTCTGTCAGAAAATTTTGGTGGTCTGTAGAGAAATGTCACCCCCAAAGCATCCCCCAAAGCAATTAATCCAGGCTGTGTGGGAACACAAGGCTATGCCGCCCACATGACCCGTAGGAACACAATGCTTGCGTTGATCGTATTGCGAACAACACAAGGTAGTGAGGGAAGGGGGGGGAAAGGTGGAGGGGGGAACTTGGCTCACTTGCCCCATGTGCCTCGCCTGGCCACTGGGCTGCTTCTTTCCGCTTCTTTCTTCTGTTTTTGGCTGCATTCAAGGAAAGCAGCAAAAGTCTTTCTTTCTCTCCCCCAAACTCCACCAGAAATGAGTCTTTGGGACCCTGCAAGGCCTCCTGCTCCAAAAGGCTGCACCAGCATGGCAAGTCTCACAAAGACTCATTTCTGGTGGAATTTGGAGGAGGGAAAGAAAGACCTCTGCTGTTTTCCTTGCATGAAGCCAAAAGTCTCTCTCCCTCTCTCTCCCTCTCTCTCTCTGTCTCTCTGTCTGTCTGTCTGTCTCTCTCTCTCTCTCCCGCTCCCTGCCTCCCTCCCTCCCTGAGAATAGAGCTGGAGATGGTATTCTGCAATCTCAAACAAAGAATAATCGATTGGTAGGAAAATGGCATGGGGAATTTTCCTGCAGAGTTTTTTTGGTGATTTTTCCCAGGGTCTCTGGTCTGAGAGATTTAAAATTATGAGTTTGGTTTTCCCTGGGGCCCAAAAGCTTGGCGACCCCTGATCTAGACACCTAACCAGAGGTGGGCTGCTGCCAGTTTGCCCTGATTCTCATGAACCAAGAGCTGGGACTCAGGAAGTAGCACATAGATGGGGCGGGGCCAGTCAGAGGTGGTATTTGCCAGTTTTCCAAACTACTCAAAACTTCTGCTACCGGTTCTCCAGAACTGGTCGGAACCTGCTGAATACCACTTCTGCTCTATATGTACTGGGATATTATAAAGTAAAGAAAGAATGTGAGCTGCACACATGCAAATATGAGATGTGGGATGAAAGCAATAAGATGCTTTACCTAAGCAAAAAATATTGCAAGAAAAATTGGTTTTACAGCCGAGAAAGAAAAGAGGCATAACAGATCTGAGATCTCTCTGGTATGGCCTTCTCTGCTTTGTACATTAAAATCACTTCTGATTTTCCACCCAAATCAAATAAAAATCGTACTTACATATATTTGTAATGACTGTAATCCACCTTATGGAAGTCTGTGACTGAAATAAATATTTGATTTGATTTATATATCAAATAAGTTCTGATCTCTCCTACAGTCTTTTTTCTTCTTGCCTGTCATATGTAAGGTGGGAAGTTAATATCATACTATTGAATTTGCATTTCTGTCATGGGGGAAAATGATCAAATTAGTCCTAAGTCATATATAATTAAAATGTATCATTGTCTCATAAAGGGGAAAACCCCTCAAGATTAAGCAAGAAATTCTGCTTTCTTTCAATGTGCTACATTCCATCAAACTATTTTTTTTGTTTTGCTCATCTTACTTTCTTTGATTTTCTGTTTTCTTTACTTCCCTACAGACTAATACGTTTACATATTGTATATGCATAAGGATGGGGAACACACAGATGAAATATCAGTTAATAACCACTTGGAAAGCTGTAACTGGAGATGTTTAATATCAAAATAAGCCTTTTTTTTTTTTTTGTCAAACCCCGTATTCCTCTGAGTCTTTTTTTCTTCCTCACCTCTGAATGAGTAATCATAGTTGAGTTTGGGTTCACTCCTGCTAAATAAATCATTTTCTCCAAGATCTATAAATTCTTAAATAAGCCTGTATAAAAAGGCTTGCGTACACATTCCTTACTGAGGCTTAAGGTATTCATTTACAAAATGGATGGAAAGGAAGAAGAGTTTTCATTAATATCCATTTCAATGCTATTGCAGAAACACCAAGGATATAATTTAGTCTTGCTCCTCAAGCAACATGATGAAAATGAATATGTGCTTTTTGCATATATGAAGGCTTTAATGGCTTTTATACGGAAAGCTTATATATCCACCAGTTGTTGCCCTAATAGGTAGCACCACAATCTGAATCAAAGAAAACAGTCTCCCAAGTGGAAGCTATATGTTACAGAAATATTTAGGGACAGAGTATGAATAAACAAAAATTGTGCTATAAAAGTCACATGAGACCTTGGATCTATCATTTTGGATATCTTCTAAAGCCTCTACTTCAGTTCAGCCTTGATTTTATCAAGTCCCAAAGCAGGCACTGCTATCAAGATAAGACTACAATATGTCATTACTTTGTTCCTTAGGTTGGAAGAGAACCTATCCAGCGATATGAGATAAACTAAAGAAGTTCCCCATAGACTTGTTTCAGGCAGTATCTAAGTCACCAAAGACTTGATGGGGCCTCATAGGAAATGTAGCCTAATTCTAAGTCATGTTAGAGCATTCAAAGTTGAATAAGGAACTTATAATTTGGAGAACCATTATGAAGAGTAGGAACAAAGTGCTGAGCACTATATAGTGTCATACTCAGAACTTTGTCTTTAAATAATTTAATAGAAGCTGAGAGATAATTAATTGCCAAATGATAATAATTACCAAACCGATCTGCAGATTTAATAATTGTAAGAACTGTTTGGGGGGATTTTATTACAAGCTCTCCTGTTTGGGTTGATGAGCAGGTCGAAGACTGAAAGCAGAGACCTAGATATTTAAATAAACAAATATTTCCTTCAATGAAGTGATATTCTTCCTACAGTGGATTGATTCAGTATGACATCATTATTATCATCATCCAGAAGAAGAGAAATAAGGAACATTAGCAGGATTTTAAAGGAAAAGATAAACAAGGGAAGCTTGGACAAGCTTTCTTTCTTTTGTGAAGAGCTTTCAGAATCTAATAATTAGAGTTTTATTCCAGTGCTACACCACAAATTTCTTATTAATTTTCTCCTCTTATTTTAATTCACATGGACAGAAAGGAATTGATTCTGTCTGGAAAATTGCACTGGTTAGATTTGATCTTTTGAATTGTTTCAACAACTGAAACTGATTCATTATAAGCATTAGAATCAATACAGGAAAAGTAGATTTATCCATGTGAACAATTCTGAATAAAATTCTAAATAGGAAATGTCCCAGTTGAAATATAGAATTAATATGGAGTTTGATTCCAAAAGTGGTTCCACTTTAGAAATTTAATCAAATTGGCTTTGAATCTAAATGTCTCAAATAAAAATTGAATAGTAATAATAATGTCAAATCCATTCTAAACATTTGGGGGACTGTGTGGCCAACCACAATAACATGAAATCAAGGATTCAAACAGAAGCAAAATCAACACTTTGTATAGGAGATTTTGTTTTATATATTTATTTATTTGATCTGTCAATATAAGGATAAACACGAATAAGAATACAGGAAATAGGTATGAATAAATGGGGACAATAGGACAGGGATGATAGGCACGATTTTGCGCTTATGCACACCCCTGACAGACCTCATAGGAATGGGGTGAGGTCAATAGTGGATAGTTTAAGGCTAAAGGAGTGGGGGTTAGAGGATGTAACAACAGGTAGTGCATTCCAGGCATTGACCATTCTGTTGCTGAAGTCATACTTTCTGCAATCAAGTTTGGAGTTGTTTACATTGAGTTTGTATCTGTTGTGTGCTCTTGTATTGTTGCGGTTGAACTGAAGTAGTCATTGACTGGGAGGACATTGTAGCACTTAAGTCCAACTGTAGGCAGCATCGTTCAAGGTTGTCCAAGTCCAAAATTTCAAGCCTGGTGATATAGGGTATTCTGTTGTGAGCAGAGGAGTGTAGTAATCTTCTCGTGAAATACTTCTGGACTTGCTCAATTGTATTAATGTCCAATATACAGTGCAGATTCCAGACAGATGACCTGTATTCAAGTATTGATCTAGTAAAGGTTTTGTATGCCCTAGTTAGCAATTCTATATTTCCGGAAAAGATTAGATTTACGACTCTTAATGCCTTTTTGGCAATGCTGTTACAGTAAACTCTGGTGCTTAGGTCATTAGATGAGTATTCCGAGGTCCTTGACAGAATGAGGCTTGTCAACAAGATCATATCCACCTAGCTTGTATTTGGTGTACTGTTGTTGTTTTTTTAACCAATGTGTAGGAAAGAAATTTTGTTGATCGAAATTTGGAGTTGCCAATTGTTTGACCATTCAGACACATAATCAAGGTCACTTTGAAGGACAGTAGCATTGTCGGTGGTGTTGAATAGTTTTACATCATCTGTGAAGAGGACACAGTTGCTTATAAGGTGATTGCAAAGGTCATTTAGATAGAGTATAAAGAGTGTGAGTCCTAGAATGCTGCCTTGGGAAACACTGCTGTAAACTGAATCAGGGTTTGATATAGCACTCCCTATTTTTACTATTTGTTGCCTCTTTGACAGGAATGCAATAATCCACTTCTGAAGAGATCCGAAAATGCCATAAGAGTTTAGTTTTAACAGTAGTTTGTCATGTACCACTGAATCAAAGGCTTTGCAGAAATCTATGTAAATTGCATCTATTGCTTTACCCTGGTTGAGTAGAGTAGTTCATATGTTTTTGCAGTGTAGGACTTGTAGATTGCAGGACATTTTTTTCCTGAAATCAAATTGTTTTTTGGAGAGTAGGTTATTTGACCCTATGTGGAGGGGGATGAATTGGTTAATGATTGATTCCATGACTATGCAGATGACATAACACAGTGAGATTGGTCTGTTGTTTTCAACCAGGCTGGGGTTACCTTTTTTGAAGATAGGGTTGACCGTGGGCTAAAGAGCATAGATTCAATAAGGAGCTAGTTCTGAATGATATTTCATATATAATGCTTAGAGATTCTGCTATGGCAGAGGAGAGCTTTTCTAAGAAGTATGCACATAATCCATCGGGGCCAATAGATAGGGATGTTTTTAGGTTTCGTAGTGCCTTCTCTATGCTATCTTCTGTAATGTCAATATGTAGTAGATCATTACAGTTAGTTGCTCATGAAACCATGCACCACATAATTAATGGAGGCAACAAAATTGTTCAAATTGACCCTTAACTATGTCATGGCAAAACAGCCACTGTTATTCATTGGCATACGTGTAAAAACTATAATTTACAAATTTCCCAAATGTAGTATAATGGTAAAATTAAGACAGCTGTTGAAAATAGAATTTTCAAATATACACTGATCACCATTTAGCACACAACACACTGGAGATATTATTGCAGATATAATTATCCAAGGAAAGGTAATTTTTGTAGATATAACAATTCCTGTGGCCAGCAGAATTGAGAAAAGAATTAGAGAAAGAGAGAGAAAGTAGGACACTGAGAACTTTAATATTTGAAATAGGTAGGTTATAGAAGTGATATTACAAAGCCATCACTTTCCACTGCACATTAGGTAGATTAAAAATATTTAAAAGTAAAATTAAATATTTGTTATATCGATTGTGGATTTGCAAAACAAAAACAAAAACAAAAAAATCCTCACTTTGCTTGGCAGATAACAGATAATCAGAGTTGGAAGGGACCTTGTAGGTCATCTAGTGGAACCCCCCTGTCCAAGTGGGAGACGCTACACCATTTCTGACAAATGGCACTCCAATCTCTTCTTGAAAGTCTCAAGTGATGACACTTCCACAACCTCCGAAGGCAAGCTGTTCCATTGGTTGATTGTTCTCACTGTCAGAAAGTTTCTTCTTATTTCCAGGTTGAATCTCTCCTTGTTCAGTTTCCATCCATTGTTCCTTGTCTGGCCTACAGGAGCTTTAGAAAATAGCTTGACCCCTTCCTCTCTGTGGCAGCACCTCAAATATTGGAAGACTGCTATCATGTCTCCCTTGGTCCTTCTCTTCACTAGACTAGTCATGCCCAGTTCCTGTAATCGTTCTTCATATGTTTTAATCTCCAGTCCTCTAATCATCCTGAATATTGGTATATATTATCCATTTCACCTTATTTGGGTAATTCCTAGGTTCCTAACCTGGACTTGAATTTCTAAAGACCATTAGTCAAAAATGTGATTGTTTCTGCTTGTTCTTATCTGAGTACAATAAATGAATAAAAGTACAGTAAATAAATGCAGAACATAATTACATAATCAAGCATTTGAGCTGGACCAGTGATGTGATATACTATATCTAACTGTTCTTTTGGGGGGGAAGACCCATAGGTTGCCCTTTTATCATTTCTATCAACCAGAAAGCCATAAGTTAACAAAAAGAAAGGAGAGAGATTACTCCTTTGGCCCCAGGATTGTAGGATGATGTATATGAGGACTGCCTGTGAAGACCATCCAGAAGTTATACTCAGGAGTGGGATGCTACCAGTATAACAACCGGTTCGGTGATCGCACATTTCATGCATGCACACGCCTGACACGCATTGCACACGTGTAAACAGCAATACAAAAATCCTTACCTGCTATGTTACTTCAGGGGAGTAACACAGCTGAGGAGCAGCAATCCGCTATTCCGCGCTAATCAGCTGGGATGATAAAGGTCAGTACAGCACGGGGGCAGGCCCACATGATCGTCAAAGTGAACCAGTTGGCTCCCAAATGATCTTTGTAGCTAGGGGTTCTCCTGAACTGGTCCAAACCAGCAGAATCCCACCCGTGGTTATACTTTATAAATAGCAGCATGGTGAGTAATGGATGTTCCCAGTACATTCAATGCCATTAAACTTGCAGATGAAATTCAAGATGATCGTTCTTACCTATAAAGCCCTCAATAATATAGGTCCTAGATGTCTGTAGGATCTTTAAATTCACTAATTTCTGCTTATGCATCATGTTCCCGAACAGCGGGTATGGTCCTAGTTCCTCTATTCAGTGTTTTGTGTGTGTGTGTGTGTGTGTGTGTGTGTGTGATCAAGGATACATGCCTTCTCTATCGTGCCCCCTGTGGCTATAACAAATTTAAATAAAATAATAATATAAATGGATAACACCAGGTGGAACAAATTAAAAATGTGATTAACAAAGAACATATGAAAAGAGTACAAAATTGCTAAAGATAAAATTGAAGAGCAGAAACACCATCCAAGCCATCAGTACCTGTGCCATATCATATAATAAATATATTTCTTACGAACTGAACACAAATTGAACTGGGCGATTTGGACCAATAAAACCTCATGAATATTCAGTATGCATTGCATCCCTTTAGGGATACTGATAAAGTATACTTCGCTTCAAGTATACTTCTGGGGGCAGAATTTATTTCAGATGAAACAAATTGTTGAAAAAGAACACCATGCACTATATATGTGAATCTAAGGCTTGATTTTGGTTGCTCAAGAACAAACTACTTGAATTAATGTAGTTGAGGCCAGAATTGGAAATATTTATTTGTACTCCCACCTTTATTATTTTTACAAATAACTCAATGCAGCAAATCAATTGAACACATCTTCCCCCTACAATGTTCCCCATAACAACAACCCTGTCAGGTACATTGGGTTGAGACACAGTGACTGGCCCAAAGTCACCCAAATCATCAAATGATTCAAAGTGAAGTTTGTGCCAGGAAGTAGAAAAGACAGCATATCATACATACTCAGCTCATGTAAGAAGATTGCACAAACTGATTATAAACAATGACATAACCTTGTCACAAAAATGATTTACTAGAAAGTTGGAAGTCATCATCTATTAGTAAAGAAAAATTGGTGGGAACATAAAGTTGAAAAAAAAATAGTAAAAATGAGCAGGTTAAAATATTGTGGGATTTCTGAATACAAACTTATAGTGTCAACTCATAACACATCAGATTTAATGGTGATTGAAAAAACAGAAGTGTGGATAATTGATGTGGCAATATCAGGAGAGAGTAGAATAGAATTGGAGATCACAAAGTACTAAGATCTGAAAACTGAAATTGAAATATTATGGCACAAAGCAGCCGTAGTGGTTCCAGTGGTTATCAGCACACCGAGTACCATACCAAAAAATCTGGATGACATTTAGAAAATCCATGCATTGATAAAATTTCCATCTGTCAATTACAAAAAGCCACACTGCTTTGATCTATACATATATTATACTGATACATCATGACATCCCTGGCTCTTGGAGAAAACCTGATGTGTAAGAAGGCCAACGGCAGCTAAAGAACTGACAGTGCGATTTTACATTGTTGATAGCAAATAATTGCTCACTCTGTAACTGTTTTATAGAATTGAGTGCATAACACATATCAGAAACGTGTTTCATCTTCATTCCATTCAACATCTTAAAGATTTCAGAAGCACGGTTTTACAGCCAAAAGAATTACACAGTGTCCTCATTAAATATGTATGACAATGATTTGGTTCCCTATACAACATTTAATTATAAAGCCTTTTAATCAAGGTAATTCTGTTAATTAAATTGATAAAGTTAAGGTAATTTAAAAATCTTGCAAAAGTTTGAGAAAGTAACCAAGGACAATTAGTTGGGCAAACTTGAAGCTTGTCTCCTCAGATGCTCCTTCCTTATGAATTGTATTGTAGCCAAGCATGAAGGCAATGGCACGGAAGGAGCCATGTTTCTTTGTATTACACCGATTTTTGTATGTTCCTATAAATATCTAGTTGTTTGGACACATTATTAGACATAGTGTTTAGGGCAGCCAGCTACAGATCATATAAGGTATTCTGTCTAGTTTAGCTGGATAGAAAGATCTTGGTTTACTTCTCTTTGAGAATGAAAACCATATTGGGACCTTGTGACTTTGTAAGTCAAAACTGGGCTTAAACTACAGCGGAATCTAGGGCTCCCTAAGTTCATCTGTATTTCCAGAAATTTCATTGTGGTCTCTCTTCTTTGCATTCACACATTCCTGTCTGATATAATGTTTTGGAATAGATTCTTAACAAAAAAACGAATTAACAAAGAAATAAATGGATAAATAATGTTGCACCAACTATCAATTTACTACACAAATCTGCTGTGGCTAGCAATTGCAAACTTTATCCTTGGAATATAAACCATTTTAATTTGTATATTCTTTATGGTTGCCATCCTTTTTCAGAAAAATCCAGCAATCAGGATGAAACGGTAACTGATATAGAAGGTAAGCAACCTACCAAAAATTTCAGCTGTGCTGAAGTCACTCGTGGATATTATTCACAATTCATACAGTCTTCAAAACCAAGCAAAATTTGCCATTCAAGATCTAAATAATTTAGTAGTTTTCCTTTGATATTCTTCTATAGAGAAATCAAACTCTAATAGGGAAGAATTCTGTATCTATATCCTAGCTGTGGGAAACTCGTTTATTATGGACTCTTATCATTTTGAGGGCCAAAATTCACTTTTGGAATTGCATGCTGTGACTGTAGTTTCAATAGTAATTAGTGGAATTGGCACAAGTTTTTTAACTTGGGTTTTTAATTCCATTTATACTCACATTTAGCTGAAGACAACTACATTTAACATATTCCACCCCATTAGTATTCCCATCATATACTTGTATTGGAAGATTAAAGAACCCCTACCCCCCCATTTTTTTAGACAAGTCATACATCAACCTCAACTATCTCTAATCTACTGGCAACGTCAAATAAAAATACAAAGAAATTGCTTAAACCTTTTCCACCCTCATTGACACTTGGTTTGCAATTGATTGAATGTGTATATCCAGGAAGTCAGATGACACCAGAAAACAGACACCCTGACACAGGACCCCTCATAAAATTCTACACCTAAGAAATGATCAAGACATTCCACAGAACAAAAAGCAGCTTTCCTGTCCAGACTTCAAAGGTCCCCAGGACAGGAACATCTCAATCTACACATCTGACATGTCTCACAAAGTCATTATCAAAGTCCATTATTACTATAAATACTACCACTTTTAGCACTCTAATTTTGTAGCCTATGTCTGATTGTTATACTCCATGTTAAGCTGTTGAATAAAAGTACCTTCCTCTTCAAGCAGCTGCCCAGTGTGCTTATTTGTGACCCATTTGATAGTCTAACCAGGGCTTTTTTTTTTTTCCAACACATGCTAATTTTCCCTTCTGCCCCATGAAAAATGTTGGAGGCTTCACACTACTGCAAGTACTTACAGGAATCTGGTTTAAAACTGGAGTCTCATGTTCGTTTATCTTAACCTTAGATAATGGAGTCACATTGATACAAGCTTTGCTGGACATAATAGTATAACTGCAAATAAAAGATGGAGCTAGCTCAAATTGACATTCAATCCTTCTTTTGAGCATTTTTTAAAAGTTCTGTGCTGTGGCAACAGTCAGATAAAAGAAAAACTGATGGTATAAAAACTCCATTTGGCAAGATTGAATGTACTGTGACACCTGCCTGCTTCCAGAAATTATATGAAGTCCGTGTTATTGGTCAGTCTTTGTATCCTAATTTCATCCTCATTCTCTGGTACATGAGAGATAAAGTGGAAAGGCAGCTTCATTGTGCCAAACCTCATTAGACTTAGATATCAGAGGCAAAAGTATGAAGATGTCCCACACATAAAGAACCAGCATAGTTGTGTGTATGAATGGTCCTAAATATACAGTATAATGAGTTCTGGATTTCATTCATGTTTTTGAATCTAAGTTGATGATATAAAGAAATAAACTTGACTTCGAAGGAATGAAATTTTCTGCTTATTCTGCTGTTGTTTTTACTGCATGGGTTTCAGGGGCAAAGAGCCAAACCAATTCTTTAAAAGCCATCAGCCATCTGACTCTCACTTTCTGAAGTTGGTATAGATAAAAAATATAGAATGAAGAATAACAGAGTAGGAATGGACTTTGGAAGTCTTCTAGTTTAAGCTGGTCAAGCATGAGACCCTGTACCATTCTGTCCAATCTCTACTTGAAAACCTACAGTGTCAGATGCAAAGAATCAAGACCATTCATGTAGCACAGATTTATTCAAACCTACACCCAAGAATCTGGAAACTAAAGCTGTTGACTAAATTACCCCAGATAAGGATCAACAGACTTGAGGAGGGGTGGAACTAGGAGCATTTGTGGGAATGCATGGACTCTAAACTGATAATGCACTTAACTTCATTCCCCAACTCTGCCTGATCTACACTAGAGATGGAGCACCCACAGCTTCAGGAGGCAAGCTATTCCACTGATTAATTGTTCTCACTGCTAAGAAATTTCTCCTAAATTCTAGATTGGGTCTAGTTTTGGAGAGATTCTCTTTGGACAATCTGTCTATCCCTCTTCTCTGTGATATCCTACAAATATGGAAAGACTGCTAGCATGCCTATTTCTTCACTTCATTAGACTAGATATATCTAGCTCCCACAATCATTTATCGTATGCTTTAGCCTCCTTGTTGCTCTTCTCTGCAATTTTTCTAGACTTTAACGTTAAATCTTTTGGATTCATGGTGACCAGAACCAGATGCAATTTTTCAAATGAGGTCTTGAAATCTTGACTATGTACATGTAATGTACTAAACCCATCTGGTTTATGACCCAAATCCTCAAAGTGTATTTATCAGGAAAAAGTACGTGTATATTTCATAGAGTGGGTTCTTAACAAATTTAAGAGCAGTTAAGCCCTCTATATCTACAATTGATTCATTTTGTTGTGTCAGTGTTTGGAAATGTATACTCAGGGCTTATGTTTTTACAGAATGCATCAATAAGAAGGAGAATTATTTGAGTCCACCTTAACTCCTATGGCTTCATGGATATGTCCATGTTCCAAGAAAATGGCTTTGCATGGCTTTCTCCTGGGATGCTTCCTCCCCACTTTTTTTCCTTTGCAACCTACACACCTGTGACACCCTGGTCTTCCATTCATATATTAATCATATCCAGTTTTGTTTAGCTTTGAAGGCCATCCATGGTCAGCTTAGGGATGCTGCTAGTTGGATTGTATAGTATGTCATGAGGGTTAGACAGTATTGCTGGTGGATTGGTGTCTTACCAACTGTTTTGACTTGGTATATTTATCAGTCTAAAAAAGTGAGGGGAAAACTTTCTTAAAATACCGCAAAGATGAAATCTGTTTGATGTATTCATAAAAGTTCTCCGGAGTCTTTTATCAAACTCTGTTACTACAATGGGAGTTAAATTCATGAAAGCATTGCTTTTTCATGCTTGACCTGTACATTGCAAAGCATAGATTCTTCAAGGGAAGTGAAGGAGAGAAGTCTAATTTGCTCCAGAGACCCTATCCTTCCTTAGCCATAAACCTCACAGCCCATCCTGGATTTTTTTTTGTTCTGAAATATTCTACAGATGAAAGGCAGGATAGGTTCAGAAAGAACATTAAAAGTTCATCTGTGCAGTACTACCCTCTGCTTTTCTTTGTTACTTTTTCATGCAATTCTACACATAATTGTGTTCACATAAATTCCATTGACGTGGATAGATTTTTATCACAGACATTCAGAATTCTGGTAGCCACAGTGCTTAATTGCACTTTAACTCAACCTTGTTTCCTTTGAACTCAGCTCCTCATGCTTAGCTCCTGGTGATGTACTGATTTTCAATCTCCTTTCCCACAGAATAATTAAGCTCCAGGTACTAATGAAATATAGCAGATACTGACTGATGGGAGCCAACAGCGCTGTAATGTATTCTGGCATCCATCTCTGGTCTGTTTCAATTTATGTCCTGCTGATAAGCTAGTGGTGTCCAGATTCCTGACTTACTAATTCTATGCCATTTCCCATGATACAAATTATAATTAGGATCTATCCCTTTTTGACCTTTTGGCACCTCTACATGTCAACATTGGAGAGGTAGCCACTTATTTGTTTCTTAAAGTTTCTCTGTTATAATTTTATCACCATTACAAGTGACAACAGGAATCCAGGAAAGGTCAGTTGTTGGAGTTATTTGTTTTTGTTTTCTCAACAGAGAGAGCACTTAATCTGAATTAAACTACTGGGTGGCCACATTCCCATAGCAATAAAACTTCTGTCATTTGAAACATTCTGAGACATTCCCAGACATAATTGGACTTGCTAATATAATCTTTTCATAGGAGGAACAATTACAGGTCATCCTTGACTTACAATAATTGATTTAGTGACCATTCAAACTCACAATGGCAGTGGCCTATGACCATTTTTCACACGTATGAACCATTGCAGCATCCCTGTGATCACATGATCAAAATTTGGATGTTTGGTGATTGGCATGATGTATTTATGATAGTTGCAGTGTGCCGGGATCATGAGATTGCCTTTTGCAATCTTTTTAACAAGCAAAGTCAACGGGAAAGCCAAATTCACTTAACAACCATGTTACCAATTTAACAATGGCAATGATTTACTTAATACTTATGGCAAGAAAGGTCATAAAATGGGGCAAAACTTAAATATCAACTGCCTTGCTTAGTAATCGAAATTTTGCGCTCAAATGGGGATGAAAGTCAAGGACTATCTATAAAGATAGATAGCAAATGCTAAAAACTATCCCCAGTCATGGTTAATTTAAACAAGCTCTGGTGGTAAGTCTATAAGTAAATGCCAACATGTTACTCTATGTATTAAAGCAGGGGTATGTATGTATTAAATTTGTGGACTTCAACTCCCATAATTCCTCCTCCAGTCATGTTAGTTTAGGAATACTGGGAGTTGAGGTCCACAAATCTTCAACTTGCAAAGTTTGAAGACCCTTGTATTAAAGTCTTGTATCAACCTAACCGTCTTTACTTAATATTAAAATATGCAAATGTATACATTTTCATTCATTAGATTAATATCCCACTTTTCCTCCAGGAATGGAATTTGTGTATGTACCACTCCTTTCTCCAGGTTTCCTCTACAACTAATGGTCAGATGATGGGTTGAGAAAAAATTAATGGCCTAAAATTACTTAGTGAGATTCCATATGGAGGATGGACATGAACGTAGATCTGTCCAGTTGTTGAGAAATTTACTCAAGTGCAAAATAAAATTATTGCACAGTGGTTAGTTCATGTAAAGTGTATTATAAATAGGACTGAGTTACAGAGTATTTTCCATGAATATGGAGTCAAAGGATTTTAGGTGTAGGTGATTGAAGTCAATCGTGCATGAGAATAAATGGAATGCTTAACAAATTATGCAACACTTAATAGGAGAAATACTTCAGATCCTTCATTGTACAGCTCCGGATCTTTGGCTCAAATCCATGAGGCCTGAAATGCTCTGATGAGCAGAAAATTGCTTGACGCAGCACTGCAGAAGTAGCTTACCTAAAGGAACAAGGAAGTGCTATTCAAACAAGGAAGTGAAACTTTTGAAAATTTGCAGAATAGAATAGAATAGAATAGAATAGAATAGAATAGAATAGAATAGAATAGTTTATTGGCCAAGTGTTATTGGACACACAAGGAATTTGTCTTGGTGTAAATACTCTCAGTATACATAAAAGAAAAGATACATTTGTCAGGAGTTGAGAATCATAAGGTACAACACTTAATGATAGTCATAGGGTACAATAAGCAATCAATCATACTAGGAAACAGTCAATATAAATCGTAAGCATACAAGCGACAAAGTTACAATCATACAGTCACAAGTGGGAGGGGATGGGTGATAAGAAGTGATGAGAAGATTAACAGTAATAGTAGTGTAGACATTGTAATAGTTGAACAGGGTTGAAGGAATTATTTGTTTAGCAGAGTGATGGCTTTCGGGAAAAAGTTCTTGTGTCTAGCTGTTCTGGTGTGCAGTGCTCTATAGCGTCATCTTGAGGGTAGGAGTTGAAACAGTTTATGTCTGGGATGTGAGGGGGTCTGTAAATATTTTCACAGCCCTCTTTTTGAAGAATTTCTGAAGAATGTTGAACAAATAATATCCAATGCTAAGTACAAAAACCAAACCCAAATTTATATGGATAGCTAAGGGCTGATGCTGAGGTTGCTAAGAGCGGATGCAATGAAAAGGATGTAAACCAGAATACTATATAAACTTCTGGTCTGTCTCTGGTCAGAACATTTTTCCTCTGTGCAGAATTCTGATAAAGTTTGCTTCAAAGCTGATTGTGATCTTCATTCATTAAAAGAATAGAGAGCTTTCTTCTCCTTCACAGGGACTAAGTCAAGAATTTGTGGTGGCTTTTTGGTTGTCCCAAAGGTGCTTTTTCAGGAGGCAACTGGACTTTTTTTTGTTTTTTCTTTTGAAGATGTTTTTCTTCTCATCCAAGGTGCTTCTTCAGCTCTGACAAGACAGCAAGGAATGGAATGATTTATATTCCTTGCAGATGGCTGGTCATTTGCATCCTTTTAGAGGGTGGTTGAAGCATTTGGAGGTTTATCTAGATTATCTGGATTTATCTGAATTATCTGGAATTTTTCTCTGGGAATCCTTTCCTACTCCCACACCATTCAAAGGGTCTTTATCCCAAATTGTATATTTATGAGTCTCTACAGAAACATTGCAGACTACAGGAACCATTTGCACTACTCAGGTGACTCTGAGGACACAGATAAACATCCAAGTGCTTCAAGGACCCTCTAAAAGGATGCAAATTACCAGCTGTATGCAAAGAATATAATCTTTCCATTCCCCACTGTCCTGTCATGTCTCCTAAAAAAGCACCTTTGGGACAATCATGACCTGGATGACTGAGTATCTCTACTGACTTGTCCTTTTGGTTGTTTAATGTATTAATGGGTAAATGTATAAGGAATGCTTAAGACAGATTAGTGTCTAGGGACATGACTGTACATGTACTACTATATACTAATTATGCTGTGCTTTTGGCTGAGAATATAAATGATTTGCCACAAATTTTAAACAGGTTACATGAAGAGTATGAATCTGAACATTAATGTATCAAGGCCAAGGTAATTGTGCTTGACAGGGAAAAGTAGAACAAACCAGTGCACATTATACAGCAGAACAATAAAATGGGTAGTTGAATTTACATACCTTGGGTAAAAAATTAATAAAGATGGGGGAATATATATATATATACATTGTTCTAAATTGAGTCAATGAGTCCTTATGAAAGAGAAATACCATAAGAAAGACCAAGAAAGTTATTGTTGGATGTAGTTGATGAGAAAGAGAAATTTAAGCTTAAAATACAGTGGGCATTGCACAAAGTGATGTGCAGACATGCTGAAAATAAGAATGGTTTGTAGAGATAGAAAAGTACAAAAGAAATATGATTCATGGATATAAATTAGTTTCAACAATTTCTCTTCTATGGTTTTTCACCTTATCCAATGCTTGTAATTTCTTTGGCTTATTATTTATTTTGTCTTTATTGTACTCAAACACACACACACACAGAGAGAGAGAGAGAAAGAGAGAGAGATAATAAATAGCACGATGCATAGGTGTAACAGAAATAATGAGTGATATTTTCATTTGGAAGAGGTCAAAATGAAATTCTGTATTCCAGCTATTTAGACAGATGATACCTTATGGGTGACAGGTCAGTCTTCATAAACCTGCCTATCAATCACCACCATATATGCAGGATATATAGATCAACTATTGTACAGGAGGGAAAATTAATAGAATCTGCCATCAACTCAAAAGACAAGTCCAGCATGTAGCATGACCTGGCTATGAAAAAAGAATCTACAAATTTAAACCATTTTAAAGTCTTTTGCAGAGATAATGTTTATATTCCCCTGAATACTGAAACATACTTCAGTCTACAATATTTACATGTCTAGAAAGAACAGAAACACAAATTACCTGTCTCAAGGGCAAGGAAATCAAGATGGGTCATATATTTTCTGCAGCAAGATTTTGTTTTGTTTTGGTCTCCTTCTGTAATGACCAGAATGATTTATATTTCTTTCAATCTGTCAAATCAACAGATAGCAGAAATAATTTGGAATTCTAAATACTTGAGAAGAGACATGACCATGTGCTATAGTTTCTTGTTCCCATTTTTCTGTTAATTTCTTTCTGAATCTCTAATTCATGCTGGCCTTAATGTTTATTACAGATATACTAGTGTTTTCAATAGCAGAAATATGAATACAGTTACTTGTTATTTAATGCTGATTATAATTATTGTTAAGTCACCTATGGCTTTATAACCACATTCCTAAGGAACTAAAATGTAACCCTCTTAGCTTTATGAATGAAGTCTGCACCAAAGATTCATGTGTGCCTTTTAATTGAATTAAATTAGCATAATTTTATATTGAGAGCTTGTATTTCCATCCATGTTTAGGTTTTGATTGCCCCAGTACTGTAATAAACAAAGTATGTGCTGGTATTTGATTCTAATGAACTCTAGAAATAATTTCTTCCCCTTATGTATTTAATTAACATTGATGGGAATATTCTCTCCACCCACAGTTAAAATAAAATTTTGCACTATCTTGAACATAACCCAAAGTATTTAGAGGCTTTCTTGTATGGCAGTATTTCAGTTTTTATATCTTCACGTAAGAATTACTAAGAATGGAAATAAATAAGAAAGACTATTAGCATGTTTGATCATCAGCAGGTATTTTTTGCCATGTTCTACTATGAATTCTATACCATTTCTCTGCACAAAATAATTCAGAACATTCTGATTTTCAGCAAATGTGAATTGTGATTATTTTATTTATCAGCCCCATTCTCTATATTTTTCTCTGTATTTTTTTTAAAAGTGCAACCTGATAGCAAATAACAGTAATAAAAAATGAAAAGCTAGATTAATTTTCTGAAGTTCTACTCTTATAAGTGAGGCTTAGGATTCTTATCATGCCATTATAATGTAATGATACATCATTATATCATTGACTATAGGCTCTGTAAGAGAAAATTCACTTGGGATATGTCCTACTAAAGCCAGTGCTTTGCTACATGGAAATCAGCTATTTAAATGACTTAGTGTATCAGGTGAGACATATAGCAGGAAATTGCAGCCTTCTTTTATACTTGGGAGGCCATCAGATATTCTTCTAGATGTATTATTTTGAAATCAGCTATCTAATTACAAAATTGAATAATGCCTAAGAAATACCAAGATGCAAAAGAAGGAGGCAGGTTGATGTTATATGGAATTCTATCCATTTAGGGATATACATTTACTTATATTTTATTATTCAGAATGCAATGTGCATATAAACATAGTGGAAATGTTGGAGTATTTCAATAAGATCTTGATAGTTTTATTCTGCCAGTGATAGTAACTGCATTTAACATCCATCCATTTTTTTTTCTACAAGAGCTGCTTCAAAAGCATTTTCCTATCATTATGAAAATTAATGGACATTCTTTGAGCCTTGTATAGCAAGTAGTATCCTAAAAAAGCATAGGAAACTCTGTTCTGAAAGAAAATAGTGCACACTATTTAGTCTGGATTTGGCATTTTTATCCATCTACCAAGTCCTTCCCAAGGACCTGGGATAGGTAGGTTGATTAATAACATTACAGGTTACATCATAGAATGTAAGCTATTCCAAGTAAATCTGCTTTCTGCAGGTGACTGGTGGTGATTTTGTCAGTGCTCCTGATGTCGTTCTTATTATTTATTAAACAAAATTGTTTTCTTGCTGCAAAAGTATCTGGGTTGGAGGGCATGGCCTCTTATTTCTTTCCAAAATTACCAGTCTATTTTAAGCATCTGGACATGTACTATACATGATATTAATATTTAACTATAAATACATGAATATTACTCAGTGCTAGCACGCACACACACACACACACACACACACATATATAAATGCTGAGGCCAGAAATAAAGGTAATAGTAGATAATAGACCACCCTTACAACAAATTCTCTTAACATCTGAATGTGAGACCATAAATCTCTCCTATAAGTTATGAGTAAACTAGCTCAATACCCATGGTTTGCTACAAAACTATGTGGCCAGGCATAGTTTTTGAGAAGGAAAATAAGGGAAAAAAATTCTGCCTCTGCCTACCAACATCCATCAGTATTCATCGGGCTACTGTCTTGTCAGTGTGTCAGAGAGAGTTGAGGGCTGTATGAAAACGGAAACAGTATTTGCTGTATGAGCAAGAAGGAGGCAGCAAGGAGCCTGAGTGTGGCTTAGCTCAACTGTTCTGTAGTAAAGCTGCTTGGTGCTGTGAAACTGAAACTAAAACTCCTCTCCTCTGCTTGTGTTTTGCATTTGGAACAGATTTCTTTTAAGGTGGGGAGGGGGAGTAGAACTCCTTAGCATCAGAGGATGTTAATAATAATATAGGAAATACTAATGCTCTGATGGCCATTTCAAAAAATCCTTTCTTAGTAAGCACCTAGAAGCCAAGATGAACATACAGGCCAAATTTCAAGTTTATAGACTTTACAGTTCTGGAGATTTTGTGATGATGCGTGAGTGGTATTTCACTTTTGTAGATATAGATAAATTTAATTCCTGTCTCAGGGATATCCAAGCTTTGTATATGCCAAAGGAATCACAAATTTTATTTTAACAGCAATTCACCAGAAATGAATCTGTCTTTATTTACATACCTTGGTGAAAAGGTCCTGCCAATGATCTATATAATGTGTTTACAAAATTAATAATTGGCAAAGCCATGTGAATCCCACATCAATATTTAGGCTTGCAAGGTTTGTCTTCATATGTTTATCCCTTTCAACTCTCATTAGCACTGTGCACATTAAAACAGAGTAAAAACCAAATGCTTTCAAAACCACATTTCTACATCTGTTATATACAATTATACAATAAGTAGCCAGAGTTGTTTGCAAATTTGACAGCACCCAAGTCTAAATAAAAATAAAAATAAAATACTTTTACACCTCAGTTTTCTTTTTCTGGCATCTGTAGAACAAGCACATGTTGTATCTAGCCCATGTTATATAACTTAATCTCCCAGTAGAGAGTTAGCAAAACCCAATGCTACTACTTGGGAATAAAGTTCATTATCACTACTGCAATGGAATCCTTCCAGCAGGTTATTAAATTGAACTTCAAAAGAGTAAATTATGGATATTTGCAGTCTGATTACAGGGGAAAGTATTCACAAAAGGAACAGGAAGCTACTAAACTTGAATGTTAGAAATATGCCAATGTTTTCTACAGATTCCATTAAAGAATCTCAAGAGTACTGCACCCTGTTTAATAAGAGAAGGGAAAAGGACATAACAATAATTAATAGAGGTGATTTTAACCTAACAGCAAATTTCATCCTGGGTTCTGTGTTTCTGTTGAAACTTTTAACAACCATGATAAACTTTTATACTACTCCCAGTATACTGGGGGAGAAAAAAACTCTTCAGATACTACATTCCTTTTTAGGTAAACAGCATTATGTAAAGTACCTAAAAGTGTAGATAAAAGTTAAAAGAGAAATCGGAGGTTTTGTTTGTATGACAGGGAAATAAATTCTATTTTTTTAATTGTGCATAATGTGAATATTTTTTTTTAAATTGTTTAGTGCCAGCCAATGTCATTCAGTCAACCTATTTTCAGAATTATGTTCTTTGGATTTCAGATTGCTTATGAATATGTCTGCATATGACACCAAGTAGACTGTTCCCTCTCTTGTATGGTACATTTGCCAATGAATTACCAAGCAAAGGATTTCTTTCTTTCTTTTTCTTTTTTGCCTAAACTATTGAAAAGTTTGTGTGAGTTTATGAGAAATAAAATTTCCAAAAGTCACCCTGGTCTTAGCTGAATACACAGGATAAGCTCAGAAGATGTTAATATTTTAATTTACAAAATGCACAAAGGCAGAACTAGTATTGCTGACAGGTCTTGTCAATTTCACAACCTAGAAGCCCACAGGTCATATTGGGGGAAGACTGAGAACAATAATATATAAAATAATGTATTCCATCTCTCTCTCTCTCTTCCCTGCCTCTCTCACATACACACCTTTTGCCTTGAATGTGGTAGATTCTCTGAAACTTATTGCAGAGATTTTGTTTGCTTGTTCTCTTACCAGTTTTTAAATTCAGCACCATGGACAGAAATAACTTTACGATATAAAGTCTTGAAAGTTTCTTCCTTCCAATTGCTCTCCTTTCATCTCTTTTATACTTCCTAGATGGCATTTTCATTGTTCTTCAGTCTATTACTGCCACTTAGTCAAAACACATTTTAGCAGTAACATAAATCACCGAGCAAATGGCCCCACCAAGTTATGATTAAACATATCTAACAAGACATATCACAATTAGGTAAGAATTCTTTCTTATAGAGCATGTTGCACAGTCCCAACCAATTACATGCAGGCTTTAAACTTTATTACATATTATACTCCTAATTATTTTTCTCAATATGCATTATATATTGGAACTGGTATGGTTTATTTTTTACAGTGGTTTATAAAAAAGTCCATAAATTAAGCAGTGCATAATAATAAATATGCAACAAGTTTCCTGAATGAATATTATGTTTATTTCTGTGAAACAAGATTTCCCTCCTCTTCCTGTTCTTCTGTTGCAATCTTTTTCTATTATAGAGCAGCAAAATGATTGCTTCCTGATTTAATAGTGCAGCAGTCTTTTTATAGAAAAGTAATTGATGGCCATATAATGATCAAACTACTGAAAATAGTTAGGATGGCAAAAAAGATCTTGTGATATTTTCTGCTAAAGAATCAAGCGGAAAAACTTATTTGCAAATGGATGCAAAGATGTAAGCAAGTAAGGCATTTGACAAATAGACCATAGCCTCTATGTGGTAAGATCTTGGTAAGATGACAGCATCACCACCAAGTGGATTCACAGTTCCCTGGACAACTATAGTCCTCAATGGAACTATATATACATGGAGGGAAGCATGCATTGTGTTTCCTCACAATTCTGTCTTGTGCCCTGTGCTCTTCAACATCTTCATAAATGACTTAGATGAGGAGATTGAAGGGGCACTCATCAAATTTGCAGACCATACCATGCTGTGGGGAATTGTCAACACTGGAAGATAGACTCACAGTTCAGAATTGATTCAAAGTTGAGTATTGGGCCTTTTCAAGAAGTTGAAGTTCAGTGGTAAGAAAAGTAAGGTCCTGTACTTCACCAGGAAAAAACAAATGCATAGGTATAGAATAGGCTTTACTTGTCTCAACAGTGCTAACTATGAAAGGAAACTGGATGTCTTAGTGGACCAATGCTTAGGTATGAGCCAGAAGGCTGTTGCAGCTGCCAAAACACTGCAGTCCTAGGTTGTATTAACAGAGGGGTGTCATCAAGATCTCAAAAACAGATAGTACTGCTCCATACTACGTGAGTGAGGCCATATTTGGCATCCAGTTCTGGTCACCACAACACACACAAAAATGCTGAGACCTAAAAAGAGTGTAAAGAAGAACAATAAAGATGATAAAAAGTCTGGAGACTGAATTATATGATGAATGATTGAGGGAACTAGATATATCTAGCCTATTGAAAAGAAAGCTTGGGGGGGACATGATAACAGCCTTCCACTACTTGAAAGGCTATCGCAGAGAAGAGGGGTTTGACTTATTCTCCTAAGAACCCGAGGGCAGGACAAGAAACAATGTGTGAAAACCTGTTAAAGGGAGATCCAACCTGGAACTAAGGAGGAATTTTCTGAGAGTGAGAATGGTGAACCAATGGAACAGCTTGCCTCCCAGAGATGTGGATGCTCCATCACTGACATTTTTCAAGAATAGAGCATTTATCTGGGATCAAATAAAGTCTCCTCCCTTTACATTGGACAGGGGGTTGGATTAGAAGATTCCCAGCTCTGTGATTTTATGGTTCTGTGAAGTATTAAATCCAGCAACAATTAAAAGACAATAAAATTTACAATTGAACAGCAGTTTCCACTCTTTGTGGGCTTATTGATCAATGCCCAAATATGTGCTATTTCTCATGTACTGCAAGATGGTATTTTGATATGTGTTGTAAAGCTGGAACACTGAAAGATCTAAGAAACCAATATCTTCCAAAATCATGGAATATTTTCATAATGGATAAGTTGCAAATAACAAAGGAATATCATAGATATTCCTTTATTTGATGCTCTCTAAGCTTGGTTGTTTTCTTGCAGATATTTAGTTACCAAACTAGTTAATATCATTGACAATTATTAACAACCTAGCTCAGAGATTACTAAGGACCCCATAGTTCAACCCTGAGCTATAAATAGTCTCTCCTATCAGTTACAGCTCCATGTAAAATCAATTTTCAATTTACCATTCAAATCTGTGAAATCACAAAGCCATGAATGAGGATTGAGTACTCTAAACCTGAAGAAACTGTTACCTTGTATTAGATACCGTAAATATCCCATCTACAACATTATTAATGATATAAAACCTTTCTTAATATTTATCTATCTAATTTTCTATAATTCAGAGTTTAGCCTGCTAATCATCCACTCAATCATGTCTAACATACTTAGCACCCAAAATTGCAGTGTCAACCAACTGTTTAACTTGAACACAAGCCAAGTAAACATTTTATCCGACCCCCCTTTTTTTTCCAAGCTACAATCATATAGACCACTTCAGCAATATGGAAATATGAAATCCTTTCCATATCGGTATATTATAGGCTTGGTCTTGTCTTAATGTATTCTGGGATTTCTTGAGATGAAAGAAAAGTAGAAATAATGATTTTGCTGTATTAAAGTAAAAAGATGTTGGAAACATCCCTTCATATTTCTAAGAATGAAATGGGACTTAGATCATGTTAAACAAAAACAAAAGCCTTCACTGGAAGGTTATTGCTTTGTTTTTAAATAAACTTTATTAATTTTACTTTTTTTTAAAAAAAGACAACAACACAGCTATAAATTATATACAACAAAGAGACGCACCAGTCTTGGCGTAAGCCAAGAGGGAAAGAAAGGAAAGTTTGAGAGAGGAAAGGTTATTGCTTAGGAAATCTGGGAGCAAATCATTTTGAGAATACAATTTTGAGGAAAGCTGTTCAGAAGCCTCCTGGGTTAAAAAAAATCAACAAAAAATTGAACAAAGATACAGAGGACAGTATTTTTGTTAGTGACTTTTAAAGAAATTTTCCCTTCCCCCAACCCCTCCCCCCAAACCACATAGTAAGAATTTACTTTGCAGGAGTCATGATTACTATGTGGGTCATAAGTGTTACAGCTATTGTTCTGAAATCACACTAGTAATAATATATTATTTTACATTAATTACAGTGAGATGATGATGATGATGATGATGATGATGATGATGATGATGATGCATTTAGAATATTACCCCATCATTTAGGATTTTATTTATTTTCTTTGTCCTCAAAGAAATTATAGAAAAATTAAATGAATGTTCTCTCTAACAAATGATGTTTCTGTGCATGATGTTCCTCTAAAACTTTTGACTCTAGTCTAAATCTTCTCATTACTGTTCATTGAGTATATTTTACATTTAAAAGGCAGCAAAAGTTTTTACATGTTTGCCCATACGTTGGCTTCTTTCCACAGCCTGGTAACAATGAAATATCTAATGGAACAATCTTCAGCGTTTCGCAGAATTTATATAGAATCTCTACGTTAGCAGAAATCTTGTTTGATTGGCATTCTCTGTTGCAGGGAGGATACTGATATTGCTTTTGCTTGCCAAACAAGCAAAAATGTTTGAGATTGCAAGCAAGGCTAAAAAGCTTAGTAGAGATAATTACAGTCTTATTCCTCTCTCTCTATGCTTTCTCAGCAAACACTTAAATATCATAATGCAATTTAGTTTGAAGTTGTTGGCAGCCGATGAAAACAAGGTTCATTAGTCAACTCGCTGGGCAAGTGAAGATAACCAGCAGACACTATCCACACTAGTAGAAATCATTAAAAGTTCAACATTGGAAAAGTAATATTTAAAAAAGCAAAATAAGCCATATAAAAAGGAATGAAAAAGAGGAAATCAACAACGATTGTACAAGGACAACAATATTTCCTATAGCCTCACAGCAAGATGGGAGGTGGGGTGAACAACTTTAAAAATAAAAATAAAGTATTTATTAACTATTGTCTGAAAGACAAATTGATTTACAGTATATGACTTCTTCCAAGAATGTAATGAATGTAGCATTCAAAAAAGTTTAATGAGGTTAAATGGCATATTGAACAATACAATGATTTATTCTTATTTTACACAAATCTAGTGTGATCTAAAATCTAATGAAATGTTTGGTGTATGTCTGACATGTCTAAATATTTAGAAAACCCAAGATTCTCTAATTATTTATTCCATTAAGTGTTTTATTTTTTTTAAGGGGTGATGATAATACAAATATCAATACAAGTATTTCTCACTTAGTGGCCACAAATAGAACTGGCAATTGGGTTGTTAAGCCAAGCAGTTTATCTGTAACAAATTTACTTTGTCTTTCCTTTGCTTTACAGGTTTGTAAAAGTTGTAAATGTGAGGAATCGTTGAAAAAAATACTTTTTTATCCCAGCTTAACTGCGAAAAGTCTCTAAACAAGACAATTGTTAATTGAAGACTACTTGTAATTGTATTGATGAAAGGAGTTGAGATAAATCCCTTGTTGGCAAAAAAAAAAAAAAAGGATAAGAAAAAGCAGTAAAATGCTTATATTTTAAAGAGAAGAGTGAAATTTAGATAGTGCTAGAGACTTAGAATAAGTAATAGCCCATGTGGATAATAAGATTTAGCTAACACAACAGAATTATTAAATTGCAGTTTTCATACTATAATCATTTTACCAAATGTTTATTTCTCTCCATTTTCTCTAATATAAATATACAACTCTAGTACATAGAAAGATTTCCAAAATGAACATCCTAGTATATTATAAGACCCATGGTGGCACAGTGCTTAGGGCGAACTCACTATTCACTCCAGGAATTCGATCCTGACTGGTTCAATGTTGACTCAGCCTTCCATCCTTCCATCTGAGGTCAGTAAAATGAGGACCCAGATTGTTGGGGGTGATATGCTGACTCTGTAAACTGCTTTGAGGGAACTGTAAAACACTGTGAAGCGGTATATAAGTCTAAGTGCTACTGCTCTTATGGTTCTATATAGAATGAATGAAATTGTTCTATCAGGAAAGTTGTTCTTAATTCTAGGTTGGTTCTCCACTGGTAACATTAATCTGTAGGAGAGATTTTAATCTTGATCATAATAAATGATACAAACAAATAAATATTGATCTTAATAAATAAAGACTAACCCTAACCATCTTTAACGCCTTTTTATTTCCTCAAGTCAGTTTTCCCAGAGTGACATCTTGTTCATAATAAATAACATAAATAAATGAATAATGATCATAATAAATAAAGAATTAATAAGTCTTTAAAACCTTTTTATTTCCTTGTTAGTTTTCCAGAGAGTGACATCTTTATGCCCTGACAACAAAGTCATGAACTGATAAAAATTCTAGTCATCTTTTCCTTAAATTTTGATTTTTCCAAAGAACATAATATGATTTGGTTGTGATTATTAGTTCATTAAGAACATTTGAACAGTAAAAGTCACCTAATTTGCTGGTGAGTCTAGATTTCAAGCTCTAATTAATCCCATGAACAGTTAACCAGGAAGAAGTTGAAATAATTTAAGCAGAGCGTATTTAGTACTTCCTCTGAAGTTGTTGTTGTTGACTAGGTTGTATATCAGTTCCTCAAGCTGGATTAAAATGTGTTCTTTTATTTGATTGCTTTCCAAGGGGAACATTTTAATACTTTAATATGTTGTCCACTAAAAAGAGATTTTTGTTTTTAATATGAAAAACTGAATAAAATTTGTTAAAGAAAAGTTTGAGGACCCCTGCCCTAAACCATTTCTGATAAATGACAGTCCAATCTCTTCTTGAAAGCCTCCAGAGATGAAGCTCCCACAACTTCTGAAGACAAACTGTTCCATTCATTGAGTGTTCTCACTGTCAGAAAATTTCTCCTTATTTCTAGATTGAATCTCTCTTTGATCAGTTCATTTCATCCATTATTCTTTGTCTGGCCTACAGGTGCCTTGGAAAATAGCTTGACTCCCCCTCCTCTCTGTGGCAGCCCCTCAAATATTGGAACACTGCTATCATGTCTCCTCTGGTCCTTCTTTTCACTAGATTAGCCATGCCCAGTTCCTGCAATCGTTCTTCATATGTTTTAATCACTATACTGGTGCTTTAAATATTCCATTTTTTTTCTTCCTTCCTTCTTTTGTAGTGTCTTGAAGTCTTCAACACATTTGTAATGTTACTATCATATATCTCCAATGAGACTATATCATTTTCAAATTGCAATTTCTGCTATCATTTAGTTCTCTACAAAGAGCAAAAGATTTGGAAACTGATTCAGTTTTTGTATGGCATCAGGACAATAAATATTTGGAAAGCATCCTTATTTGTTTTAAAGGCATGTTGTTATTGTAACTTTTTTAAAAAGTGTGTGCCTGCCTATTCTGAAACCAACAATGATCTCTTAATTTTTTCCTATGTTTAAAACAGGGCTCCTTTTGTTACACCAATTCACCAAACCCTCTATCTCCTTGCATAAACATCCTTATTGTCATCCACTACAGATAGTCATAGAGTTATGAATGGAATGGAGCCTGGCCATGAGGATTCCTCCCATGAGGATTCCTCCCATGAGGATTCATGGGAGTGAATCTCATACCTTGAACAGGATCACTCCCTCCTTTCACCCACACATTCACAAATAGAATGTGAGGCTTATTAAGTGCACATGAGGTCTTTCAGGGTGGAGAACACTATGGGGGCCTACTGTTCTGGCCCAAAACTTGTTCCAAGGAAACAAACACGAAACAGTCTTAACAGCAAAACCTTTTAATGATTCTTTACGAGTTCCGTTCCTTCAGGGTTAAAAGCCTGTTTCAAACTAATTGTCTCTGATAAGAATGAGCCTTGCCAAGGTTGTACAAGGCTACCAAGAACACTAGATAAAGTTACTAAGAAATATTTCAAATATAAAGAGTCTCCAAACACCAACCAAGATATTCCGAACATCCACCAGGCTTGAGTACAATAACTTCTTTGTTTCCTGCAAATAACTCCAGTTTCTCAGCTGACTTTTATCTCTTAAGGGAGGGGCCATTAACTTGCAGCCTTACTCCCGAGTCGCCCGTGCTGCTACAGCTGCTCTTTCCTTCAAGCAGCCCTGCATGCACGCATACTGGGCACAGGCCAGCCTCCACAATCTCTGAAGGAAGCATTCCACTTTCTGATGGTCCTGGCCCCATCCTTGCATCACACACAGACTCCTCATCTGAGTCCTAACTCTCTGAGACCTCAGCCATCCATACCTGCTGCTGGCAAACCACAGCACCTACTTATGGAACAGGCCACCTTCCTAAGACCACTCAAGGCCTCCCTGACCCACTGAAATACCTCATGCTCCCCACAATTGCTTTCTCCCCCCGACCTGCCATGCTAGGTCACTTACTTTGTGAGGTTCTAGCAATCAGTCTCCCCTCCAGCCTCTCAGCCATGTGTGCCCCTCTGGAGTTCTGTTTGGGTCTCCACAGGCCTCACCGGCAGGTTGTCAGACAAAATAGAGCTTCTCTGGAGCAAATTCAGCCCTCTGAGCTCCATTCAGCCCTCCCCTGGCCTGTTGCAGGCTGAAATGGAGCCTCCATTTTGGCCAGCAACGTTCAGGATAAATGTTGCAGAGCCTCTGAAGTTGTTTGTAATGGCAAACAATTGCCGTGGTGCTGCAAAATTTGTAGTTTGGGGCCTTGTTCAAAAACACTAGGGGGAGGGATTGTTGCATAACTTTGAACATTTGCTAAGGGAACTCTGGTAACCCAGAGATAACCTATATTGCTGTATCATCGGCTGATAGATGATAAATTTCTCACATGACAGTTCCTTCCATCAAAGGTATTTTCAGTATTGTTTCAAACAAAAATTCATTGTTCCAAAAAGTGGATCATTATAAAAGCATTTCAGAAAAAAACTAACACACTTGAAAAATGTGTGAGTAGGCTTTTTAAAATACTATTTTCAGATCTCTGCCAGACAAGGGAATTTTTTTTCTTTTGATAAACAAAATCACTAAGCAAAACTAATCTATCATGTGCTACAAAGAAAAAATAATAATAGACAAGGTCCCCTTAAGGAACTATAATGCTTACATTACACTGAGGAATACCATGACATTTAGTCTTGCTGAAGAAGGGAAAGAAAAATCTACATATTTTACATCTTTTTTTCTGCACTTTTGTTCTTTTCCCCCTCCTTCAACTCTCTTTTTTCCCTTTATTTTGCAATAGTTTGGACTATTTTTATATTCAATTAAAATGTTTAATAAAATTTGAAGAAGGGGAAGAAAAAAGACAGAGAGAAAACGCCCTCAACACTTCATGTAAAAGAATTCAATTTTGTAGCTGGGATTTTTGATTTTGAGATTTTTTTTTTCAAAGTGTGTGGTGAACTAAAAAAACAACAACAACAACAACAAGCTGTCAGGATCTGGCAGTTACCCCAATTAAATCATGAGTCTCAAATCATAAACTTCCAAAACTTCCAAAGGATTTATTGGGACAAAAGGATTTATCCAACCTATTGTAAAGCGAACTGTTAATCTCTAGCACCATCTTTTCTTTTTCAAAAAATGCTTCTAAGTCTCAGCACTCCTCTTAAACATTCATTATTTTAGAAAATCAAATGCGAAGCAGCTTGAAATATGTGGGAGGGAGGGAGGGAGGGAGGAAGAAAAAGGAAGGATGGATGGAAGGATGGATGGAAGGATGGAAGGGATGGGGAGGGGGGAAGAGGGGAAGAGCAACTCATTTCTCTCAGTAATCATCAGCAATGATTGATAGCACGTAAAATTGAACATGTTCCTTTGCTAAAAATTCCAGGGGGGGGGGGGGGAAATAACTAATTACACAGAAGTTTCCAACTTGACCTTTAGCCTCCTTGTCCCTCTCCAGCTGTCAAAGAACTAGAAATTGCCATAAGGTTGGTACCACCCTTTCACATCGACAATGGCTCATTAGCAGAGATGAGTTCAAAGACATCTAATTTTACAGCTGTATATAGCAATAGACAGTAATTCAGTATAATTTGACAATTTCTGAGGAAGTATAGCAATAATAATAATAGAAGCTAGGAGCTGCAGCAGAAAGGGCAATGAGAACAGGAAGCAACAGGAGGCGCCATTCTAGAACCACTTAAGTCATTCCTTCTGTGCAATATTTAAGTCAGTTTTTTCCCTCCCTCTTAGTTTTCTTGCTGATGACAGTGACCATCTTTTACTTTCTTTCTTTTTTTCTTAACAAATTTTATTCAGTTTTTCACATTAAAAACAAAAATCTCTTTTTAGTGGACAACATATTTCCGGGTCATCACCTTTACATACAAATATGACAGCAATTATACATTCATATATGCATACTCAATTCTATTATTATCTTTTCCATTCCAAATTTTCAGTAAGGAGAGAAACAAACACATTAATTCTAGCCTCTTTCATTAATCTCAATTGAAACATCTTTTTGTTTCATTTCAATTATTTCAAATATAATCCTTTAATATTTATTTTAAAAATAAAGATAAACAATATGTGTTTGCCTAATAATAATAATAATGATAATAAAAAAGGTTACCAATGTCTCTCCTTGCTTTTAATAGTCTATATTAATTTATTAATTTAGTTGGTTCTTTAGTCTGTCATATTCCCTTTCCATTACACATTCTTTTTATAAATTCTAGATTACCGTATTTCCCCATGTATAAGCCACCCCTTTTTTCCAAAATTTTCAAGCCCAAAAAGTAGGGGGTGGCATATACAAAGCAGGTACACTTTTTATACGTGAAAAATGCATAAAATAATAAAGTAGGAATAAACTGGTTTTCCAGCAGTATGCTATACTTTTTTGTAAAAATTGTACGTGATGATACGATTACGAGTGCGAGTACGCGATAGAAATGCATACGCTAGGCATCGGCCTGAATGCTTCGTTCCTACTCTCGTTCCGATGCGTAGATTGCTAGCGTCGCCCGCACCGCTTTCGGCGTCATGACCGAAGTTGTAGATCTAGACGTCGAATTTTGTTTCTTTGTAAATTTTCTTTCTTCATAACTTGTTTCTCTAATAAAATATTTTTTTCAAAACTTCACAGTCCAAAAATTGGGGGGGGTGGCTTATACAAAGGGGGTGCTTATACATGGGGAAATACGGTAATACAAATGTTAACACTAAAGAAAAAAAAAAACAAGTATAGGTTTCCCCCCTTTTACTGCTTTGAGTGTGACACCTCAATGATTAAAATATACCTTTATTCCCTCATCTTGATTCCCAATAAACCATTATTTTTAAGAAGTTACAATAGTCATTACATCTGTTCATACAGATTCCGCAGCATATTTCCCCCGCTTAATTTTTAATAAAAGTTATCAGTATCTATATTACTCTATTTTCTAAATATTTTTAATTGCAGAAATATTCTTATTACCCCTTGTCACCCTGCAGAATCCCCTTTTTAATTCATCAACCATTATCTCTGAAAAAACAATTTCTTTTCAACGTTTTACTATTTCCGTATTTCTTTATTTCATACACCTGTTTCTTACTGCTTCTCCTCCCCCTCTTTTCCCCATATCTTTTCTCATTCCAGTTTATATCCCTCTCTTTCTTAATATCTTCCTTTTCCCTTTTCTGCTGGGTCTTTCTGCCTTTCCCAACTTCACCGGTATGCCCCCTTTTGATTGCCTTCTTAAATCTCAACTTTTTAACCTTTATTCTTTCCCCACTTCTTTGTAGTGTTCTTTGTGTTAATTGTCTATTTAAAATGTCTTCTCCTTGAGTCGACTTCTCCTCCTCTGAAGCTTTTTCTTATTGTTCTTCAGTCGCCATTTCCATTTTTTCTAACACAGAGCAAAGTGATTTGCCTCTTTCCTATAGTAATTCTCTCATATTTTTAAGTTCCATTTTTAATTCCTGAAGAGATATCATCATTACACACTCTTGTATTTTATGATTGTTAAAGTCCACAAAAAAACACTTTTACTTTCCTTCTTTCTTCTTTCAATTTTCAATTTTCTAAAGTTCTCAATCAATCCCACAGTCAGTCTTTCCTTGCTTTTTTCTTTGTTCTAGTTCTGCTTTCACTTTCTAAGATTCTTACTTTGTTTCAATATTTCTTTAATATTATATCGACACAAGTTCATTCAGAAACAGGATGCTTTCCCTTTTGTTTGAGCTCAAGTTTTTGTCAAAAGGTGGCACTCTTCATTATATGAAGTCTTCACCTTTTCCTCCTATTTTTTTTATTTAGGGTTTTTCAAACCTCAATATTCCAGCACAGTCCAGTCTCCAATTTGTAAACTTTATTATTATTATTATTGACAATCTTAAATCCAGCTTTATTTTATGCCTGTTTATTGCCAAAATATTTTAGTCCAATTTAGTTAAATCTTTAATTCCAGCTTCTTCCTTTCTCAGTTCGAAGCCCCCCTTAGCTGTCAAAAATATTTTTTTATTTTTTTTCCTGTCCCTTTGTAATTTCGCTGCTCACTTTTCTTTTCTTAAAAATTCCATGTTACCTTAATCCTGGGATACTTTTGTTTAGTTGTATTGCTCAGTTGTCCTGGTTCAGATGTTATCCACCTCTTTCTTCCTTCCTGCACAAAGCTTAATCCAGCTGAGTCCTCCTCTTCAGGGTGGCCATTTTAAACTACCGCTGCAGTTGTCTTCAGGGGGAAAAAGACCAAATCCAGGAGGGGATATGTGGCTCCCCTCAACCTGGCTTGTGGCTTCCCCTTACTCTGCCACCCCTCCAAGGCAGCTTCAGCCCCTAATCGTAATGATCGGGGCTCTCCAATGAAAGAGCATGGACCATAGCCACAGAGAGTCGTGATCTGTAGTCCATCAGTGAGGAGGCTCTGCCTTCTTCCCCCATCTTTTACTTTCTTTAAGGACCCATTTCATATCATTTGAGTTGGACATAATTGGAAATGCAAATTTTTCCCTGCTGTTGGCTTAATCACCGAATGCCTTTTAACTCCCAAATAAATGCCAGCCAAGTTCATTTAAATTTAGACTCTCGATGAAGTTGTCAATGTTCTATGGTCTTTGAATTGCTCTTCTGCATTTAGTAGCATTTTTCAAATGTGCCCTGTGATTTTATTTTGTTTTTTCCTTCCCTCAAATCTAAACAACTACATGTTTTGCATTTGCATTTTAATTTGCATTTGAAGATTTATAGCATATTTGACATATATCCTTGGATTCCATATTTCTCAAACATTTCATTGTGTAGAAGTAGGAAAGAACCACAATAAGCCATTGCAGTTTATCCTTAACTCCTAGTAAGAATAGTCCTATTCAGAGCAATAATCAGACACCTGTGTCTTAGCTATTAACCAGGAGACATTAAGGCAAAGTATTTAGTCTCAATGTTGATTTTCCATTTTTGTTTGCCACTCTGGGAAGAAATATCCATCTAGTTCAGTCCCAATCTATGAAAAAGGCAAAATGGAGGCTGGAGGCTGATTGGATCCATCCATTTATTGATGAACAGGACTACATGTTTGCGGTTCCGGTGCAGCTAACCAGAATGGAGTTGATAGTGGGGTTTTTTTTTATACCTTCTTGTGGGCTTTGCACTTGAGCTTCCTGTTCCTGTTGCAAGGACATATATTCTATTGGCTATTGTCTGACTCCCATGGGGCCATGTAGGGGTTATGTAGGGGTCATACCCGGCTCTGTAGGCAAAGTTCAAATGCTAGGTGTTTGTCTGAGCTCCCATGTTTGATTCACATTTGCTGGGGGAGAGGGTGCAATTGAGATGATGCAACGAAAGGGCTTGTGTTCTGAAGGGATGTTGGGCAGTTTCTATTATGGCTTAATGGCCTTGTCCTGGTTTGGATCTTGAGTGAGGATATTTGCTTATGAATAAAGCTATCTATCTCTTTATCTCTTAAGTGCTGACATCGGCTATGGGCTATTAAGGAAGGTGGGGGCTGCTTTCTGTCTCTTAAGAGCATGTTTCTCCCTTTCTCATCCAGGGAAATATAATATTCTGCCTTTTAAATATTTCTCAAAATATTTCATTCTTCCAGGAGAGGGGTGGGTGCTAATTTTCTATACCACCTACTCCTAAATATTCAAAAACTACTCAGAATGAAATTTCCCTAACCTCACATACTATTTTTGATTTTGTCTCTTGCATTTTCTACAAACTTTGAAAATTACCTAATTGTGCCAATGTTTCCCTACTGTTACTTAATGGCTTGCTTTGGCTACAGTCCATTGATGTTCAAGTTTAGCATTAGAAGGAATGATACAAAATAACACTTTCCCAATATTCCACATCAACTAAGAAGAAAATGGAGATTGGATTTGAAAAGATGAATGCTAAAGATTACAGTCAGACATGGTTTTCAGTGGGTTGAATTAATACAGATGCTTAGCAAACACATTTCTAATACCGTTTTTCTCTGTGTATGAGATTTTGATTAATACATTACTTAATTTTACTATAACGTTATTGAGTTATAAATGGTTTTATATATCACATGCTTCTAGGGCTCATGTCTGTTTATAACTTCACAACAAAATAACATAAAATTCAAATGACCAACACCTTGTCTAGGTGTCAAGAGCAATTAAAAAAATCCCAGAAGATTAGGGACATTTTATACGTCAGGGAAGTACACTCTACACGTTTTAAATTCATAATACATGAAACAAGCTGAATCTTGTAGGGCTGATGGTCCTGTGTGAGCTATATAATGCTTCCTAGATAATAATTATGACTTTGAATTCAGCTTGGCAGGAAACCATTAACTTGTGCAGCTTCTGTAACATGGTGTCACATTGTTGAGTCTGCTTATTCCAGTTAGCAGAGAGACTGCCCTCTGTCTTCAAAGTCAGCACCTTGTAGACCACGGGTGTCAAACTCACAGCATCATGTTGCCTTCACATGACATTTCACAATGTTTTCTTTTCCCTCTTGGCGGAGCAGGGGCAGCCATGGTACATGATGCACCTAGCCTGTGGGCTGCCAATTCTGAAACCCCTGTGGTAGACCATGTCCAGTTGCAAGATCATGAATGTATGAGTCACTGTTGTAGCTCTTGTAGTTCTTGTAGCACTGTTGTAGAACTGATGATACAGAGGAAATATTGAGTCTGTCATCTGCATCTCTATAACTGTCTAGTTTGGTTCTGAAACCCAACAAGACAGACATAGACTTCAGAGAGTAATTAGGACTGCCAAAAAAAAAAACCCAAACAATTGCTACCAACCTGCCTTCCATTGAGGACCTATATACTGCATGAGTCAAAAAGACAGCTGTGAAAATATTTACAGACCCCTCACATCCTGGACATAAACTGTTTCAACTCCTACCCTCAAAATGACACTATAGAACATTGTACACCAGAACTACTAGACACAAGAACAGTTTTTTTTCCCCAAGTCTGCTAAATAAATAATTCCCTCAACACTGTCAAACTATTCACTAAGACTGCATTACTATTACTATTAATCCTCCCATCCTTCCTTTCAGCCATCTCCTCCCACTTATGATTTTATGTCTGTAACTTTGTTGCTTGTATCCTAACAATTTTCATTGACTGTTTCCTAGTATAATATGACTATTATTAAGTGTTGTTTCTTATTATTCTTGACTCTTGATGAATGTATCTTTTCTCTTATGCACACTGAGAGCATATGTACCAAGACAAATTCCTTGTGTATCCAATCACATCTGGCCAATAAAGAATTCTATTCTATTCTATTCTATTCTATTCTATTCTATTCTATTCTATTCTATTCTATTCTATTCTATTCCATTCCTAGCCCAAGGATACTTGCAACTGATACACCAGCTAGGAGGGTGTTAGATTCCTTGTTATATTCCAAACAAAGACTTTAAGGGATACAAGCCAGGTAGAATGGGAAAATTTCATATCAGACATGATTTGCACAAAATTAAATTTTAGAAAAAAGTGAACTTAAATAAACTGGACTGGGCTGAACTGAATGACATTAGCTCAGTTCATTTCATGGTATACCATTCAGGACACTTTAAAAAGAAAACAGAAATGAAGTGGCATTGTTGGTCAGAATGAACAAAGAATGAACCATAATCAAATACGTGATGATGATAATAGTTATTCTTTTGATAATGATTATATCTATTAAAGTTAGTATATTTTTCATGTTGTACAAGTTGTATACATGAGCCATGGTTGTGCAGTGATTAGAATGCAGTATTGCAGGATAATTTTGATCCTGACCAGCTCAAGGTTGACTCAGCCTTCCATGGTCAGTAAAATTAGGACCCAGATTATTGGGGGCAATATTCTGACTCTGTAAACAGCTTAAAAAGGGCTGTAAAGCACTATGAAGCAGAACCTAAGTGCTAATCGCTATTGCTATGTACTGCCTATAGCACAATAAAGGAAGATACTGAGGGCTTCTCTGAGAAATTGCAAAATGTGCTAAATGCAATATAAAAAAATAATAATACTAGTGAGTGATTGGAATGCAAATGGAAGAACCTAGCAATGTCAGAATATATGAATTTGGCAAATAAACAATGCAATTGATGAGATATGAACTTTTTTGTAGATAACAGTTGCTTATTGCCAATACTGCATCAGATTAAAGTAACACAAATGCAGATATGTGCAGATATTACACTTGTATAGACAGTCTAGTGGTTAAAGCACCAGGCTAGAAAACGGGAGGTCATGAAGTTAAATCTTGCCTAAGCCATGAAAGCCAGCTAGGGGACTTTAAGACAGTCACTCTCTCTCAGTTCAACACACCTCACAGAATTGTTGTGTGGAAAGTATTAAGGGTGGTGATATGTTTGCCTCATTGAGTTATTGTAAAAAAATAATGAAGGTGGGAAATAAATATTGGAATCAAATAACTATGTAAGAAAAAAAAAACTGAAAAAGCAAAAATATATTTTAGCCAGCCTGGACATTTCAGGATACAAAATGTGAAATGGGCCATGAATTATTGGTGTAAAATATCTGGGCTAAATTTAGAAAATTCAGGAATGATGTGTCAGCAGGATGTAACCCAAAGGGCTTCTAGTCAGAATAAAAGATCAATGTTAAGAGCAGGTTTTAAAGTTTAAGTTATACCAAAAGGAAGTTGAATTCACAGAGGCTTTAAGAACAAGCTACCATGATAGGAAGGGGAAAAAAAAAACAAAGGATGAAAGCCTTGGGCTAAAAGATAGACAACAACATAAACTCTGATTGTCAAGCAAGAAAAGACAAAGAAAAACGATCTCAATCAGAATGGCAATCAGCAACAGAACATAACAAGAAAATGAAAATCAGGTGTATTGTTAAAAATAACGAATGACAGGCAATAGACCAGGTGTCATCAGAAAGGCATCAGGGGCAAATGAAATATTCACTAACCTCTTTAAAGCTGCAGGAAGAGAAACTGTTAAAGTGCTGTCAAGCCTTTGTCAGTAAATAGGAAATAAGAGTTCATGGCCCAGAAGCAGGAGGAAATCAATGTATATTCTCTGAAAGATGAGAGTTAGACGAGAACAAGGAAATTTCAAAACATTGCATTAAAACTTCATGGAAGAATCATTTGCTTAAGAGCTTATAGGGAAAGGAGAAATAAACTGGGTCTTACAGTATAGAGATTTGTATTTTAATGCTGTCTTAAATGAGAGAAGGCTCACTTACAGTAAAGCATCAAGTTCCTTCGGCTGACTACAGTAAGCAGTCATTAAAAAACACTTAGTTGTAAGTTTTTATGCTGACTTTCCCACTTCTATTTATTATTTTTATTCCTGCTTGTCTGTCTTTGAGGTCTTAAAGTATTTCAGTTGAATGCATCCTAGCAAGCATCAGTTTACTTCCCTGTAGGCAATTAATTAGCAATCAGATTGAAATCTCCCAGCCTGTTAAGTATATCGCTACATAGTTAGTTTATTGATTTTTATACCATATTAGATTTTTATAGCTCACCTTACAAAACTCCAGTGAGGCAACACAGTGGCACAGCATTAATCACTGACAAATCCTGCTGTTTTCGCCATAAAGAAAGATTTTGTTAGAGCTTTGAACATCAGGCTTTGGATTGCCATTTTCTGATAGACTTAAAAAGAAGATAGAAAGGAAGGCATATCCAGCAGCTTCAAAAGGCTGCGAAACATCTGTTGTAAAATAAATCTCCATTACCCATGGAATTCAAATCTATTTTACATCCCATTGGGTTATCACTGTCCTGTTTAGATGGCAGATTTCAGAAAATTTAGGACTGTGCAGCTTAGGGTACAAATCATCCAGATGATGATGATGATGATGATGATGATGATGAAATGATTCCAGCTGCTCTGGCATTAGTATTACAAATAGAAAAACCAAATTCAATAGAAAAATCATTTGCATGAAAAATTATATTAAATATATCCCATGAATCCATCCCATGAATCCAAGCAGGAGAAACTTATATGCAAAACATATTAGATGAATATGGGGCCAAGAAAGTCATTGAATTTTAGGAAAGGAATATTCTAGAGTGCAAGCTATTGCTAATACATTTGTTGAATGTTTTTTAATCAATTGTTTTTGCTGGAAGATAAGTTAAGGCATGGGTGACAAACTCACATCATCACGTTGTCGTCATGTAATGTATTGGGACTTTTTTCCCCTTTGCTAAACTGGGGGTGTGGGTGGCCAGAATATGATGCATTTGGCCCATGGGCTGTGAGTTTGACACCCCTGAGTTAAAGGGTTGGCTTAAGACTGAATTTAAGACCTTAAACTGAGTTAATGTTGTTCTGGGAGAAGGACTTCTTATGTATCTCCTATGCTTATATAAAGCCTTTTTCAAACAGACAGCAGGACACTGAACTAGTCAGAAGTATGTATTTCCATGGCAGAGACATGTGAAATTCTATAATAACAAGATTAGAACTGCCAAATTCTGACTGATTTTTCCTTTCCTGGAAACCCTTCAATAGTCATTTCACATTTTTGATGATAACATTCCAGGTAAATAGACTAATAATATGGTCAGGTGATCAAAACGCAGGTGCTTAGCAACTATCATGCATCTGTCTTATGAACACCATTTGTAACCTGTTGGCTTCTGACAAGCTAAGCCAATAGGTGAAACCAGTCTCACTTAACAACTCTGATTCACTTAGAAATTGTAGTGATTTGCTTAACATCTGTGGTAAAAAGGTTACAAACGGGGAACAACTCACATCAATGGCCTTGTTTAGCAATGGAAATTTTGGGCTCAGTTGGGATTGTATATTGAGAACTACCTATACTAGGCAAAGTCTAAAGGGAAATATTTGAATATTTAAAAATGCAAATGTACATCACTAAAACATTTTAAACAACTTAGAGATTGTTTCATGTGACTATTTCAGATATTGGAGGGAGGAAGGAAGGAAAGAAAAGCCATAGCTAGAATATCAAAGGAGTAGGTGACATTCTGTAAAATATAAGGATAATCAGTTCTGAACTGCATCTGTGTGCACTTAATCAAGATTACTAAGAGGTTTTTAAAATGCAAATCTATTGCAAATATATCACAGCATTGATGACTTTATAGAGCATAGCACTCTCAGTGAGCGTAACTGACATCAGTAGAGCTTGTTGCTCTTAGAAATATATCATTGATTTATTGTCTTAACATTTGCTTATGTTTTAGCCCAACAGAGGAAATAGAAAAGGAAATGCCTTATAAAGTAGGCTTGTTGGGCTAAAATTACTCATTTATTTTAATATCAGAGACCAAATCTGTATTACCACGGAAAAAAGAGAAAGTTGAGGGCCACTGTCCAGGGAAGTAAAATAATGTTGCCATTTTCTTTTCCTGAAGCAAAAAAGGTATGACTTATCAGGCGCTATCAGTTACAGCAGGGGTGTCAAACTGGCACCGAGAGGACTGGATGTGTCATGCACAGGCCATGCCCATCCCAGCTCCACAAAAGGAAAAAAAACATTGCAAAACATCATGTGATAGCAACATGATGCCGAGAGTTTGGCACCCATGAGTTATACTGTGAAAAGGGATTTAATACAGTGAAATTACTTGTACCATCACATATTATGATTTACCCCCAAATATATATATCTAGAACAAAACATTCAAGATTTGGATACTTAGGGTAATCTAGTCATGTTTAACAGAACAATAGTTGGAAGAGACCTTGGAGGTTTTCTAGTCTAACCACTACTCAAGTATCCTATCACATTTCAAACCAATGGTTGTCCAATCTCTTCTTAAAAACCTCCAGCCACAATCCACAACTTCTGGAGGCAAATCATCCACTGATTAATTGTTCTCACTGTCTCACTTGTCTGGCCTTCAGGTGCTTTAAAAAATAGGTTTTCTTCATGGCAGCCATTAAAAATTGGAACACTGCCATCATTTCACACCAGTCCTTCTTTTCATTAAAGTCGATATACTGGGTATTGGGTATGTTGTAGACCCCATCTGCCAGAGAATTCTGACTGGCAGAATACCAGAAGAAACCTTTGTCTGCTGTTGCCCTCACCTTGTGGAACACACTCTTGATGGAGCTAAGGCAGTCCCACCCCAATCTCCTACCTTTCCTAAAAGCATAAAAACATGTATCTTTGCCTTTATTTTGGGCGTGTACAGGGGTGGGATTCTACCTATTCACTAGAACCAGTTGTTAATATTCTAAGCAGTTCAGAGAACCAGTTGTTAGAGGCAGTATGGAAACATTCTGGTGTTGCTTACAGAAACTGCCTCTCCATTAACCCTTATCTTGGCAGGACTAGACTTCCTGTCTCAGGAACGTCTCTGGAGTTTCTTTCCCCAGCTTTGCTGGTACTTTGCTTGGGTGGATTGACCATTCAAAGTTACAATGGTACTGAAAAAAGTGACTTATGACCATTTTTCACACTTACAACTGTTGCAGCATCCCCACAGTCATGAGAGGCCAGGCAAGAAGATGCATGACTCGATGTGAGTGATATTGAGTTGGCCATACCCAGCCAATAACATGACCACCAAGGCATTCCCACCACCTAAGCCACACCCACAGAAACAGTTGTTAAAAAGTTGAATCCCATGCCTGGGTAGGCAGATGTGTATGCAGCTGTGGGTTTGGTTGGTGCCCTGATAGCCCTACATGTCTTTTAATTAGTTTAAAATCCCATGCCTCTTTCGAGTTTTAAATGTTATACAGTGTTTTTTAGACTTTTAATATTTTATTGTATATTTCCCAGAGTCCCTCTGTGAAAGAGGTGGGCAGTTCTTAAATATGATAAATAAATAAAATATGAGCTTGCTGTGTATTAGGAAAATTAATATGCATGTATTTATTTGATACACAGTTTACTCAATGTCTGGTAGTTTGTTTGTTTTTTAAACTACGGTTATACAGCAACACGCCTGATTTTTACCATGGTTATCTAAAGTCTTTTTTTAAAAACAAATTTTATTAATTTTTAAAGACAATACACAAACAAAAAAATATAAAACATAAGGACATAAAACCTCTTTTCTGAAAGCTGCTTTTTGAATTTTAACAAAACAAATAGAACATCTTATTTGAGTACAGCATAGTTCCAGATTATCACATTTCCATACAAACACAATTTGATATGCATATCTTATTATTCTTTTTCCAACTTCTCACTATTTCTCCCTTTACTTCTATTCAATTATATTTCTTTTACCTAAATTTCTATATCTTTTTATTCATTGTACTTATACTTTCATCTGTCTTGTTTACAATTTCATTGTTCTCTTCTAACATTCTTCCAAAATTTTATTAATTCTCAATAGGCAAACATAAACAAATAAAACACAAAACATAGAAACATAGAAACATAAAACTTCTTTTTGGAAAGTGGCTTAACCCCAGGTTACATCTTTTTGTACAGACATAAATCAAATTCATGCTCACCTTATATACTATTTCATATCTTATTTAACATTCTGTATTTTCTATATGTTTTCTCCCCTCTTTTCACTATCTTAATTCTATTTTATTTATTTCAACTCAATTTAAATCATTATACTTGTATCTTTTGACCATTCTTTTTCAATTATCTATTTATCTTTTCTCTTTAATACAAAATTTCTCCTGTAATCACTGATTGAAGTGTGACACCTTTTTATCTTTCCCCTAAATTTAACACTTAAAATAATATATAATTTCTATACTGATTCTGCTTAGTACATTCTACATACTACATTTTAGAATAAGAAAAATAATAAGCTTATAATATAGTTAAAACAATGTTCCATAGCTAATTAAACTCTATTATTAAATCTTAGACATTTTACACATTCCCTTTAATATATTATTAACTCATATAATATTCTAATTTTCTAACTCTATTTCAAATACAAATACTACAATACAGTCTTGTGTACTTTTGCAGAATCTCTTTTTTAATTGTATTTTACCCTTTGTCTCTAAAAAAAACCTTTTTGTTAACATCTTGTTTTAAACCTTTATGACTTCTCTTTCCTTTTTCCCTTCCTTTCTTATCAATTCTAGCCTTTTTAACCACCCCATCTCTCAATCTCCGCCTTCTTGGTCTCCTCTCTCTGTTGTATTCCTCTTTTCTGTTGCTTTCTGACATTGTATCAATTTTTTATCTTATTTTTTCCCTTTCTTGGTTGTTTTTTTAAATCTTGAATTCTCCATTTTCTTTCCCTTCTTTCCCTTTTCTTCCTTAACTAAAATTATTTGTCCATTAAAGACGGCTTCTTCTTCATCATCCCAGCTTTCTTGTTGTTGTAATTCCTGGTAGGTAGAAATCGCCATTTCTAAGAAGTGAAAAACAGATCCAGAAGAGCCCTTGCTTTCTTGTTCCTCTTCTTTTAACTTTTTAAATTCTATTTTCAATTCTTCAACAGATAATCCCATTATGAGATTTTTTTAAACAACCCAAATGTTTTTAGTCTTTCAAAAAATAATTTCCAAAAGTCCCAAAGTCATAAAGCAATCCAAATCAGCGCAAACTGTTTCATTTAGCACTTTCTTCTTTTTATACTTTCTCTTCCTGGGGTAGAATTCAATTACACAGTTCCAAAATAATTTTTTAGAAGTCTTATTGCCATTTGTCTCTGATCTTCTAAGCTCCAAGCAGTCTCCTCCAGCAAAATCTTAATATAAATTCTTTACCTCTCCCTTCCCACCTATAGCAAAAAGATTTTAATTTTTAGTTCCAATGTTCAGAAATCTTTAACATCCCCTTGGCTTTAATTTTCAAGTTTAATTACCTTCTGTGCCAAAGCAGGTTTTTCCGATTTCCATCTGCTATCTCCATAGGGAAGGAGAGTGAGAAAAAACAAACTTTCCCTTTTCACTTTCATCTGCCGCTTTTAACGATCTTCTTAGGAAACAATGTATCGTTTAAAAAGTTGAATTTCCAGGGTTTTTAGATGTTACTTATTGTCCCGGTTCAGCCAAAAACTTTCACTTTCTCAGACTTCCTCCTGCACATTCTTGTCCGGCTGAAAGCTTCTTTGTGGCGGCCATTGCTGACCGCCGCTCCACCGCCTTAGGAAAAGGGAGTTAAGCCGGCTGCGGAGGGGGGGTTGCAATACGCCCGGACCCCTGCCCGGATCTCCTCTATCTTCAGTTACCTCTACAGGGTAACCATAACCTCCAAATCCAGCTGGATCGGGGTCACTTCAGCAGTGAGCGCAGCAGGAACCGTGCACGATCATGGATTCCTACCTCCGCCAAAGCCTTACAAACTGGAACTCGGTTATCTAAAGTCTTTATATAATTTTAAAATTGGAAATTCATCACCTGTAAGATTTCATTTTAATATTCTTAATGCTCTAACAAATTGTATAATGAAGTTGCATGCCGCCACTTCTCTTTCTATCATAAAATAATTAATAACAAAAATGCTATGTAAACTTTCATAACTAGAACAATGCCTAGAACTCATTTTGTAATCTGTGGAACTAGGATTTGTTTATTTAATGACTTAAAATAAAAAGGCTTCTTAAAAAAAAAAGCTTCATAGAACATAGTAGAGCACAACATTTATAAACCTAAAATAAAAATACAATACTATGGAAGTCATTTCTTTATTGCTGTGAAATGCGTAACTGAAAATGGAATATAAACATATGACTTAGAAATATAAAATTTTTAAATACTTTTTATTAACATTGATTTCCTTTAAACTTGATTTGAAGTTATACACACTTGCTTTAAAATTTACCTCGCATTTTGTGCATTATTGTACTCTTAATCTTTGTTAATTCATGTAATCTGTTTTTGTGTTTGCAGTTATTCAATTACTTCAAGAAAATGTTTGGTTAATAAAACTTTAATATAGTTTAATCTTCCACAAATCATTAAATCACAACTGCATAATGCTATCAAGGTACATTTTATAGAAAAGATTCAAAACTTAATCTATTGGCATTCTGCAATTATTATAAATGCAAATCTCTGTAGGAATAAAAATTCACTCTCAATCAGGTATACCATATGACCACAGTTTATCTATATTTGCTTCCTACAATGAGAAAAGTGATTCACTTTTTAAAATTATAGGGACTCAATGACAATTTAGGACAGGCAGTTTCTTTAAAGGTCCTGGGGAAGACAACAGACAAAGGAATGCTCGATAACAGGTAGCAGAAATGCTAAGAAATTTATATGGATAAATAAACTAGGTCAAATTTACTTGAAGGACCACTTCATCCCACTGGAATTGGCCCATTGCACCAATACCAGCAGGGAAGGCATGCTGCAGTCCCCATCAGCCAAAGTATTCCAGGAAAAATGCATTCTCTGCTGTTGTTCCCCAGAATGAGGTCGGCTAAACCCCTCGGATCTTTTGCAAGAGCTTAAAAACCTGGCTCTGCCAGTTGGTTTTAATGGAGGAGCTTTGTATTGGGGGTGGTTTATAGATTAATATCAGAACCCACTTCCCTCCTTCCTTAATCATTCTATTTTTTCCCTCCCTCCTTCCCTTTCTATCTTTTAACTATTGTAGTTTTGTATTTTTATATTTTGTAGTATTTTATTTATATAGTTTTATCTTTTTTAATGTTATATGTTGGCCAGAGTTGCCCTGTGGTAAGATGGGAATCCAATGCATTTCATAAATAAATAAAAAACTGACATTCGCTTGACATTCAAATTAATGTGTGACAAGATATTCTTTGGCATGCATCATTCTTAGGTGGAAACAAAATGAAGTTGGCCACAATCCAAAAGTGCCCATAAGGGCTAAACCCATAAGGTGGTCCAACCTATGCACTTCTATGCATGCTACTAAAATAAAAGTCATTCAATGAAGTTTTCTTCTAGACAAGTGCTTTTGAGTAGATTCCATAACACGTGAACTACTTGTCAGTTGATACCACATAAAAATAATGATTTCTGCCATAATTCTACTCCTTCTGCGGTGTGCAGTATGCAGAGAGAAAAAGTAAAAACTTGGAAGTAGAATGAATAATAAAAAAATCCTCTTTCTTTTTTTGAAAAAAGGAAGCTAACTGGGTCGCTAGAAACTCATTTGAGACAGATAGTTCTAATTGCATATATTTTGAAGATGTTAGTAATCTTATTTTAAATTTTGTGGCATTTAGAAATTTGAAGTATGAAATGAACTCTCTTCTGCTAACTAAAAGAAGTGGGATTGTCACTGATGTATTGTATCTTTTTTTTTTTATCATAAAAGCTTGTTTAAAGAAAGCATCTTTACAATGATAAGGCCTTTAGGCCAACTTGTGCTAGAAGAAAGAATACTTAGAATAAAAGTTAGAATACTTTTTTCCCACGAGTATCTTCTTTAAGATTATCCTAGGCTGATTAGGTGTATGATGGATACATCTAGATCCAATCTAAATTCTGATTAGCCTTTAGAGGTCAGTGCAAGCCAGGGTAGGAATCCACATGTGTAATAAGGCGAAGACCCATTCCAGGCAAGACCATAACTAGTATAATTGCAATCATTTATAGTGGATGTGGCAGGAGAATAGAAGATAACAACATACAAAAACCTGCAAATAGAAATAGAACAACTGTGGCAAAAGAAAGCCAAGGTAGTACCAATAGTAAGAAGAGCCTTGTGTGCAATCCAAAAACTACTGGAGGACCACTTGAACACCATCTGCATTGACAAATTCACCATCAGTCAATTGCAAAAAAACAGCTTTACTTGGAACAGTACACATGCTGTAAAAATATTAAATTTAAGCATAAACTTAATGTGTGATATAGCAATATATATCTATTTGTCTAGTATCCATTAGTACTTTTTTTTGAGTCCTATACTATCTGTTATCTATTTTTATATACTGGGTGACTCTTTTGGATCCATTTCATGGGTCTTCTTTACTTTCTTCTTTCCTCTATTTGTAATCATATCACCCCTTTTTTCCTTATTCTTTCAGAATTTTTAACCAACCAGCCTAAGTTGATGCCTCTCCATTGTCTTAATCTCCTGCTCTCACACTTTCCCTCCCTTTGTATAGTGTCAGGCTTATAAAGGACACACATTGGATCGACTCTCTCCCCTAAGCATTGTATTGTGCGTTTAGTTCTCTCATTAGCTTGCAGGGACTGATCTGAGCTATTTTGCTTAAATGATGTTTCTGTGTGATTGCTATTTTCCCTTTCATTGCCATTCCCTTTTGACTGATACTTCTCCCACTTCATATATTCATTACTATTCTCTCAACACTTTTAATTGCTTTAGAGGCTACTTCCCCATAGAATTTCATTTTTGCAGTGTTTACCACTTTCTCCTACATTGCTATTTTCCGCTGACATTCTTTATTTCTCTCCTTTCTTTATCAAAACTAAACCCTTTCTCTAAGGATACGTTGACACCATTTTAGAGGTTCTACTAAAATAGTCATGTGCAGATTTAAAAACTCTTTAGCTAAATGACCTTATTTGCATATTAAACCTGCTGGACAATCCCTCCAGAACATGATTTATATGTGTATGGGTGAGCATGTGTGTGCATACTTATCTATGTGGGGTGTTTTCAATATTAATTGTGAAGTGTCACATTAATTATCCCAAACCACACTTTGCAGAACAATTACTGAAGCAAATTACTGAAGAATTAAATAGCTGATCTTTGGCATTTGCATTTCTACAAATATTCTGAAAGGTCTTTTTGCCTATATCAAAATGCTCACAAAATGCATATTTTTCAAGAAAACAATTTTTAAGTTTTTATATTATTTTCATTATGTATTTGTATTATACATTTTTCTGCCACATAGTGGGATGAGAATCTGAAAATGGCAGCACTGGGTTATATGGGCTTGAAAATTCAGCAAGAATGGATGAAAACATCTATGAAAAATCATTGTTAGATCATTTTGCTGAAAAGTTAATCCAATCGTGTCTCTGGATCTTGTTTGTTTGGTCTTTATGGATTGAAAATGGAATGCTTTAAGCCCTGGTGTATGTTAAATCATCATAATCAACATCATCATCCACACCACTACCTTCATCATCATCATTACTAGAGGTGGTATTCAGCAGGTTCTGACCAGTTCTGGAAAAACCGGTAGCGGAAATTTTGAGTTGTTCGGAGAACTGGCAAATCCCACCTCTGACTGGCCCCGCCCCCATCTATTCTCTGCCTCCTGAGTCCCAGCTGATTGGCTGGGTCTTCTTTGGTTGCCCTGAATGGAGGAGAACGGAGCTGGAAAGCAGGTTAATGGGGTAGGAAGGGAAGGGAGATTTTGCAGTAACCTTCCCCTGCCATGCCCACCAAGCCATGCCCACAGAACCGGTAGTAAAAAAAAAATTGAATCCCACCATTGATCATTACCATCATCATCATCAAACCATCAACAATTAATAATTGTTGATAAAAAAAAAAGCAAAGTTTGGATAGTAGACACTGCAGTTCCTGGAGATAGCAGAAGAGAAAAGAACCGGAGAAAACAATAAAATATGAAGACTTTCAGATTAAAGTAAAACTGTGGCAAAAGAAAGCAAAGATTGTACTGATAGTACTCAACACCTTGGCTACAATCCCAAAGCATCTGGAGTACTACTTGAATATCATCAATATTGACAAAATCATTGTCAGGCAATTGCAAAAGGTTAGCTTTACTTGGAGAAGCTTCCAGCCTCTGCCAAAAGCTGTAATACCATCAGACAACAAAATCTGCCTCTGCCTGATTGTGGGATCAACCATAATAGATTTGAAATAGGATTCTTTCCTTAAAATATTGCTTTTGTTTGTGTTTTTAATCTTTTGCTCACTGCCCAGAGTCACCAATGTGAGATATAAGGTAAGTTAAAATAAAATAGCTGGACTGGAAATTAAAACAATAATAATCCAGAAACAAGACAAAAGGTGAACAGATTTCCTAGTTTTGCCAACAGAGGCATACTGTAAATTTGTTGTGTTTGTTGCACTGAGATTGTGTGAAAGAGAGAGGAGAAAATTTAATGCAGAATACTATAAACGAGTAAAAATGTTAGAGCTGAAGGAGCTTCTTGTACTGTAAGCTATTTGGTCCAGTTATCAAATACAAACATGGTGTTAATTTATTCCATTCAACACCCCCTTGAAAATAGCTTTCTACTGACATCTAAATAGCAATTTCCTCATCTTTTTATTCCTCATATTCTGTAGCAACAGGTATGGTATTCAGCAGGTTCTGGCCAGTTCTGGAGAACCAGTAGTGGAAATTTTGAGTAGTTTGGAGAACCAGCAAATATCCCCTCTGACTGGCCCTGTCCCCATCTACTCTCTGCTTCCTAAGTCCCAGCTGATTGGCTGGGTCTTTTGTTGCCCTGCACAGGAAAATGGAGCTGGAAATCAGGTTAGTGGGGTGGGGAGAGAATGGGATTTTGCAGCAACCTTCCCCCAGGAGTGGGGAGGGAATGGAGATTTTGCAGTATCCTTTTCTTGGAGTAGGGTGAGAATGGAGATTTTACAGTATCCTTCCCCTGCCACGCCCACCAAGCCATGCCCACCAAGCCACACCATGCCCACCAAGCTATGCCCACAGAACTGATAGTAAAAATAAATTGAATCCCACCATTGACTACACATACAAACAAACAGATGGACAACTATTTCTGGTGGAGATGGGCCCATTTCTTGTGGTTGACCAACTGTAGAATATGTCAACTAGCTTTTTGTATTTAGCAAACATGATTAAAGTACCAATCTAATGCTTGGCTTTCTTGTTTATAGTGAAACCAAGAAGATTGTCAGAGAATTCCAAGTATTATTCTTGTTCGTCACACAGTCAGCCAGATGTTCAGACTGGATTTGGCATTGTTATACATCTATAGAAACCTTCTTATAGACCCAGGATTATTATTATAAGATTCACATTTGGATAGTTTCAAATCAAAGGGTTATCAACTTGCATGAATTCATAGTATGATTGCGCTGCTTTGAAAAATTCTTCACTTCTTTTCTGAAATTTTCCTTTAGTCTGATGGACAAAGCTTGCTCTCTCTCTCTCTCTCTCTCTCTCTCTCTCTCTCTCTCTCTCTCTCTCTCTTCTTTTCTTCCTTCTTTTCTACTTTTCTCCTTCCTTCCTTCCTTCCTTCCTTCCTTCCTTCCTTCCTTCCTTCCTTCCTTCCTTCCTTCCTTCCTTCCTTCTATTTGAAATTACTTATTTCACGTATTACTTATTTATGTTGTATATGCTCATTTATTCAGTGGGCTCTAGTCTGTAATTTCCCACTCTTCAAATATTACCCTATAGCTTCTCAGACTAATTTATGAACCTGGGCTATAAGGAAATCCAACTCAGCTTAGTTTTTATAAGCCAAGCATAATTATGAACTCTTTTCTGCTAATTGAAGAACAGATAGCGTCACCAATTACTTTTGCTGCAAATTCCCACCACTGCAGAAGAAAAGGATTTATTGCAATAAAAAAGCTTCCACAATAAATTGCCAGGTCTATAAAAGTATTTTTTCTTCATCACACCTAACCATGTTTACTTTGTATATAAAGAAAGCACACCTTTATTGTGGATGCTATTTTAATGTGGGTGTATGCTTACTCTCATTGCCATTGATTGGCACTTATTAATTTTCGTTCTATCTGCCATGGATATTGCTTTTCCTTTGTGACAATGGAATTTTCAAATTAAAGTCCATTAATTTACAGGAGCAACACAGGTTAATTAAGAAGACATTTTGCCAAACGGAATGTGCCACTTAGCCTACTTGTCCACTACTTTAATTGTTAGATAGACCTATACTTTCTATATACATCTTTGTTCCCATTTTAAATTGGACTGAATTTTGAGATCTAAGAAAACATACACCTGACTATTAAAAGAAAGAATAAATAACCAAGGTTCAGATACTGATTCATTTTAATGTTTGGTTAATCCTTTTTCATTCCATTGGTTTTCATTTTATTTTTTTATATATATTTTATGAGCTCCTTAAAAGAGCAATTGGGTTTAGTTTGATGGTTAGAAAACAATTACATTGTAAAGGTTAATGATTCAACAGTTTGAAAAAAATAGGACATTTATAGTCAATTTGACTTTATTAATTGTTCTATTAAATAAAGAAAGCTAGATCGACATTTCTGCTTTATGCCCCTGAGCCTCTTATTTCTAATTATGCTAAGCTTCTGTATTATCTCCTTTGGTATCCTTCTAACTGAAGTCTTGAGCATAAATATTTTTCTAACCCAAGTGTTATGCTTGTTGTGCATTTGTCCTGCTTATTATGCTGTGGCTGTGCATTGTAGATGGACTGAAATGTTAAGAACATTTAATGGGACAGCAATATGTAAGTGCAGATGCTCAAAGTACTGTATGGAAGAAGAAAGTGATCCTTATTTAATCAATCATTCAGGAGAGAGCTGGAAGGCAGCTTGGAGGTTTTCTAGTCCAACCCTCTGCTCAAGTAAGAGACCCTATACAATTTCAGGCAAATGACTGTCCAGTCCCTTCTTAAAAACCTCCAGTGATGAAGCACTCACAACTTCTGATGGCAAGCTTGATCCCCCGGTTAAATCCCAGGTACAGTATGCAGTCTAGAAAGGCAAGAATTTTGCTTGAGCTTGGTTGTTTTCTTGCAGACATCTCATTCCCCAAACTAGATAACATCAGCAGTGCTAACTAATTTATTATTTATTTTCTCCTCTTGCACCCCTACACCTGCAATACAGCGATAACGAAATTGGCCTGGAACACTGGTATTTATAATAACAAGCTAGAGTATGGGAAGAGTGCAGAGGGATATCAACTGGTGGGATGGAGATGTCATTTGTTTTAAAGAGATGGGGTCTTTTAAAAGGGTGGGCTCTTTGTTACTTTCCACCCCTTTCCCACCCAACTCCCATCTCCAGCAGCCACTTATAGAAATCACTATACTGAACAGGATTTTCTTCAAATCCAAATAAACTAAAATTTAAAAACAACTGGAGACTGAAAGAATTGAACATTTAAAGGAATGACATCTCTGACGTCCATCTTTTCCAAATTTTGTAACAGGTTTCTCTTTCTTTCTTTCTTTCTTTCTTTCTTTCTTTCTTTCTTTCTTTCTTTCTTTCTTTCTTTCTTTCTTTCTTTCTTTCTTTCTTTCTTTCTTTCTTTCTTTCTCAAAGAAAGTACAAAGTTTCTTGATCACAACATTTAAAGCAAACTTATCCCAAGGGGAGAATAAAAGAAAAGAAAATTGATTTAAACTGAAGCTGCAAAGAATAAAAGGCCACATCCTTTACAAGGAGAGCAAAAGCGGACACTAAGGAATTGATAACCATGAAGGAAAAGAAGACAAAGGCTTAGAACTTCTTAGCAGGCATAGCAGCACATTTAGCTGGAAATGAGAGCCAAATACAAAGCAATTTGATCTGATACTAGGTGGAGATTAGGCTGAATAAGCTCGTTTTTGCCTCTTCAGAAGAAGAGATGGAAGTTAAAGAAAGGAAAGACACAGTCAGAACCATTATGGAGTAAACCATGAAGCAGAATTCCAAAGCCAGAGTTTTCTATTAGTGTTCATTTCAAATATATGCTTGTCAAATTAATAAATCTGACCCAAAATTCAGTTTAACAATTGCTTTTACTTTTGCACAAATGTTGTTTTCCTTTGGTCAGTGGTAATATAATCCACAAGGGGATTATGGTTCAGTATAAGTTGTTCCTGAAGCAACGTAGATAGAATGCTAAATACATTCAATGCAAATTGTTTTACCTTCAGTTCTTGTTTGTTTGTTTGTTTAGTCAACTAATCATAGATCCATTATATCAGAACGCATAGAAGATAAATTACCTGTGCAAAGCAACTTCTAACACATCGGTCAAAAGGGGGAAAAGACGGAAAAACAGAGTGCCAATTAGGCTATTAATCAAAATGGCAATGGACAAAAGAGAAAAGATAATGATATGTGCCAGTGTAGCATAATATGAGCCATGAATAATATGCGCCATTTGCATTGACATTCATACCTTTGAAAGGACATTTTCTGATCATAAGGTTACACTGCCACTATTGCTTCAATGTTTTTAGGTGCTGTTGGAAGAAATGTTGCATCTGGGTTCAGTTCCAAGTGGGGAGAAAGACACTGGAAACGTGGAGGCTATTTGGAAAAATGATTTAATGGTGGGCAGCAGGACCACATGATTCGAGGTCCTGGGTGAAAACAGCACATGGGTGAGAAAGGGAGAGAAATTTATAACCTCCGTTGGGCTTAGGAGCTTGTTTCCTGTTCCTGTGGCAAGAAATGGATCCTGACTGGTTGTCAGATTCCCATGAGGCTATGCAGGGGTAGCTTGATTGAGTCTTGCTGGATAATGTAATCTTCCCAGGTGCCATGTGGTGAGATGGGTAGACAGCCAATCCCAGGGGTGGGATTCTACTGGTTTGCACTGGTTCGGTAGAACCAGTTGTTATGATTCCCAGTAGTTTGGAGAACTGGTAAATCGGGCCTCTGGCTGGCCCCGACCCTCTCTGCCCGCTTCTCCACTTCCTGCCCAGTCAGTCCCTATTGCACATGCGCAACATCATGTGCATGAGTGACACGCCTGCAACCTGCTTTTGCCCACCCACCAGGCTAGCCATTGCTACTTGCCTTTTGCAAGCTTTTCACTCTGCCAGGAGACGCTCTCCCAGTGAGAGCAGGTGAGAGAAGCAGCCCAGAGCTGACACAAGCCTCTCCACTGTTCCTTCCTGCTGAACTGCCTGCTCACAGGTAAGCCTGTGAGTCATGCTAGACCCTCTCCCACTGTTCATGGGCCTCACCCAGCCCTCTGTGGGCCTCCTTGTAGCTCCCCAGGCCTCGCTCAGCCCTCTGTGGGCCTCCTTGTAGCTCCCCAGCCCTCACCCAGCCTTCCATGGGCCTCCCCGTAGCTCCCCAGGCCTTGCCCTGCCTTCTGTGGGCCTCCCTATAGCTCCCTAGGCCTTGCCCTGCCCTCACCGGGCCTCCCCCACCTTGCATCCATGCTGGGCCTCCTCCCGTCTGGCCTCCTACTTCTTGACATAAGCAGAGGCTGCTGGTTGGAGTGCGGTGAAGTTGCATGAGTTGAACAAAGATAGAAAAGATAAAGCCACCATTCTATTGCTTCAAATGGATACATATTTTGATAAAATGTTTGACAGATGTGGGTTGCCTTCTCCCCACCAAAAGAATTATAAAATGTTTCCAGGTTTTCTATGTGGCCTTAAAATCTAGGGAGAAAGATCAATGGATGTCTGTCATCTGTATTTTTATTCTAAAAGTACTAGAAAAGGATGCCCACTTTCTTTGACATTTATTTTAAAACTTAGCTTCTGCTATTAGCTAAAATCTTAATATCTATTTTAAAATATTATATTTAAAATCTGATGGGATTTCGTTACCTATTCCTGAACTTTATACTACATTTCTTCTCTGATGCAGTCAGTTCACCCGAGGAAACTGAGATTCTCTGTTTACTGTCTGAATGGGAATTGATGTCAATAGGCATTGATTTACTTATGCATAAATATTTACCATATTGCTATATGTAGCAAATGTATTAATTATTTAGATATTCTTCTCTGGCATGACATTTCTCAAATATTCATATTATATATAAATAAGATATACAGTAGACAGATTTCCTTAGCTGTTAATTGAGGAGAGTCGAAAACTTATCCTTTATATTAAATTAATACTCTCAAAGAAAATCTAAATCCTGCGATACTTTATTATTTTTTATGGAATTCCCATACATCTAAAATACATTTTCAAAAACTCAGTAACATGTTCCATATATTTGAAAGATTTCTTTTTCTAAAAAAATGCAGTTGTCAGTTAAAATGGGAGCTTTGGTTTCCTGAATCTCTATATACTGGTATTTGTGGGCCATATCCAACAAAATGCAATTCAGTGGTGAGAAAAGTAACATTCTATACTTAGGGAAGAAAACCAAATGCACAGATATGGAATAGGTGGTACCTGGCTCAATAGCAATTCTGAGAGAGATCTAAGCGTACTAGTAGACCACTATTTAAGTATGAGCCAGTTGTGTGCTTCAGCTGCCAAAACAGCTAATGCAATCCTTGGTTTGATCAACAGAGGGACAATATCAAGATCATATCAGGTATTAGTACCGCTTTTTACTGCATTGGTGAGACCACATTTGGAATACTGGATCCAACTCTGGTCATCGTGATAAAAAAGATGCTGAAACTCTAGACAGAATGTAGAGGACATCAGCAAAGATGATTAAGAGGTCTGAAGGCTAAATCATATGATAAATGATTGCAGAAAATAGATATGTCTAGCCTAACAAAGAGAAAGATTAGGGATGATATGATAGCAGTCTTCCAGCACTTGAGACACTGTCTCAGAGAAGATGGAGTTAATTTATTCTCCAAAGCACCTGAGGGCAAGACAAGAGGTAATGGGGAGAATATTATTAAAGAGAGATCCAAACTAGAACCAAAAAGAAATTTCCCGACTGTGAAAAGAGTCAAATGTAATGGCTTATCTCCAGAAGTTGTGGATGCTTCATCACTGGAGGTTTTCAAGAAGAGACTGGACAGCCATTTGTCCAGAATGATTTAGGATTTCCTGCCATGGCAAGGAATTGGACTAGAAGGCCTCCAAGACCTTTCCATTCATATTGCTCTATGTTCTGAATTGTACTTTTTTCTTATTTTTTTGTTGCGTGGCTGACTACTAATCTCAATTATATCACCTTAATTAGCTAGCAATACAAAGAACAAATAACAATGAGCAAAAATAGCAATAATTATGTATATATTTTGAGTAACATAAATACTAACTGTATTTATTTACATTAGTTTGGATTTTTCTTAATAAATTCATCTCCTGGGCCCTTTTAAAACATTCAGAAAAAGCACTTATGATTTAATGGAGTATTTGGGGTCAAAATATAATATATTAGATAAATTACTATAACATTTTTTAAAAGATGGTACATTATTCTTGGGAAAAAATGCAATTTCTTCTTTTTTCTTATGTCAGATTAACCCTTGGGCTTATGAATACCTTAAAATTGATACCAAAGCTATCATATGGAAGAGTGAATGAATGCTGTGGTTAGATCAATTATTGGATTAATCTAATGTGTGAATGTATTTGTTCATACAAATATAATTTGATATAATTCCTCTGTTATAATTCATTACAATTTTATATCTTCAACATCTTCAACTCTTTAACTTGAACCAGGCATTTTTAGTTTCACAACTTTTAGTTTTGCCATATCGAAATTATCAATAAATTCTGAAAATCCAGAAAGCTCGCAAATAGTCTTTATAGATATTAAAGCACATTTCTGCTATGACCTATGTATCGAAAAGAAGCAACTGCGTTATTCTTTTTATTTTAACCCAAGTTTTTGTTTTTTCAAACTTCAACATTCTTTTGAGCTATTACATGAAAATTGATCATTAGACAATGGAAATAGTTTGTCCATGGTCCTTTTATTATTAAGACATTAGTCCTTTAACTTATATATATAAATGTATGAGCCCAATTACTCAGTGAATTAAAAATTTGAAATTGTAATGTATGAATATATTAGACATAGATTATGTATGGAAGATTGCTATAAAATAGAATGATTTTAAATAGATGATGATGATAGATAGATAGATAGATAGATAGATAGATAGATAGATAGATAGATAGATAATGTCCTTATTTGTTTATGTATGCAGTATTTGTTCTTGTATTTCTTTCTTTCTTTTTCTTTTTTCTTTTATCTGGTTTTATTAAATAAGTGATAATACTAAAATAGCAATATATATTCTAAACATCTAACTGCTCAATCACAGCTGCAAATAATGTATACCTCAACATAATAAATAAAAGTTTATTGAACTTTATTTAAAAGCTTATTGAAAAATTTCACTTGACTGAAAACAAATGCATCTCAGATAGCTAAATACCACTTTCCAAGCATTTACTATTGAGGGTTCTAATCCAATTGAGTCATTGTTTAACAATGGTGACAATAAACCGCCTTGAAATACTGAATCCATTTGTGATCACTGTGACACAAAATAGATGATGTGATCCTAGAAAGAGTGAAGAGAATAGAAACAAAGAGGATAAGGGGTCTGGAAGCTAAATCAAATTATGAACTTAGTATGTTTAGTCTAATGAAGAGAAGGCTTCAGGAAAACATGATAGCCATCTTTCCATATTTGAAGGGCTATCACAAGGAAGAGGGCATTGGTTTATTCTCCATAATACCTGAAAGGTAGGTCAAAAAGCAATGGATTGAAGCACATTAGATGGAGTTCTAACCTCAAAACCTCAATAGAGGAATTTCCTGACATGAGAATGATTAATCAATGAAACAGTTTGCCTTCTGGATCACTGGAGATTGTCACAAAAAATTGGACATCCATTTGTCCTGGATAATATAAGGATTCCTGCCTTGATCAATGCTTATTAATTCTAATCACACAGTTGATTGAAAGTCTTTTTGGAAAAATAAGATATTCAGGAGACTGAATTGTTTTGTAATGTGAAAATAGAAATGAATATTAATATTAGTCAATATCTAATAGTGGTGGGCTCAATAATACTTGTTGACTTTCTGCAGGAAGCAAAATTATGCTCAGAAATCCTCTTCATAAAACTTGATGTAGCAAGGGTTTCCAAAAAACACACACTCCCTCTCCCTCTCCCTACCCCCCATGTATGATCATATTCATAAAGAGATTATGATAATTCTCATTTGAAAATACAGCAAATTGTTCTTGCAATCGAATAATCATTAGTGTGCCTTGACAGTGCAAAACATTCTTCTCAAAAGGCATTTTGCTTGAGCTTTCAAAAAATCTGATATCCTTTTGTTAACAGCTGTCCAGTTGAAATTGCCTCATATTGAGAATTGAGATGCGTGGCTTGGATAAATCATTTGAACATCTCTTGAGAAATTACATTGCAGTTATCTGCCAATTCAGCCTATCATGCTCGCCTCTAACATTTCCTCAGGGAAAAGTTTGAGAGAAAATTAAAAAGTTGAGGTCAGTGTCTCAAGGAATTCAGATTTCAGATTATTAGATAACAAAAGAAATTACTTCTGAAAGTTCTGATTTTGTGGGCTGTTCAGATCTTGATAAGATAATAGAATTGGGGGCAAAATAGTACATTGATGTGCAGCAGTAAAAAAAAAATCTCTTTGGACTTCAGAAACATAGTAAAAGTACAGTTGTAATTTTATCCATTACCTAACACATTTTTTATCAAGTTTGTTACAGAGAAAAAAACAACAATACCTCTTGTGCAGCAAAAGGTAGGCTGTAGTTACATCAGTATATAAGGAAATCTAGCATGAATCTGATCTATTTATGCTTAGTTTATTCAACAATAAAGCTGGTTTACAAAATTCTTTCTACTCATGTAGAATGAACCTACAGATGTAAAATCTGATTTTATTGAAACAGAAACAGCCAATGACAACAGAATTGATAATGTCCGCTGCTTGGTAACATCACAAGAAAGCTAGGCTCTGGCTTAAAATATTAGAATATTTTTGATTGATAATTATGAATTTTCAAATATAAAAATATGCTCCTTTTTTTTCTCTCTCTCTACGACAAGCCTTCCTTTTTTGATGAATCAAAGAATTTTGAATTAAAAACAAAGTATACATTTGAGTTTTTTCATACTCCAGGATATCATATCTATATAATAGAAGGAAGTGTTTGTGAATGGTGTCTCAATATGTATCTATACAACTGTCTAGGTAGCTAGCTAGCTATCCTCTATCCACCGTGATTTATGAACCTGCTCCCTTTTTGAAAATTATTTAACATTCATACATCTGTAAGAAGTGACACCTTGATTTTCTAACAAGATTGTCATATGCCGTAGAATACCCTTAGCAAATTGACCTCTATTCCCTATGACCGCTTGGACACACCCATGTCATTTTCATGGCAAAAACTGGGAAATGGCAAAACTATACATATGGAGACAAAAGGCCATTTCTCTGTTTTATAAAATACTCATTCTCCCCCTTTTCCCATATGTTTATCTTAATGGAATAACAGAGTTCAAAGTTGCCTTAAGGTCTACTTGCCCAACCCACTGTTCAACGAGGAGACCCTTTTCCATTTCAGACAAATGACTGTCCTGTTTTGGCCCACTGGTGGCTAGCAGAGCTGTCAGCAGAGTTGGACAGTGAGGAGCAGGGGTGGGATTCAATTTTTTTTAACAACCGGTTCTGTAGGCGTGGCTTAATTGGTGGGCATGGCTTGGTGGTCATGTGACTGGGTAGACATGGCTTGGTGGTCCTGTGACTGGCTCAGCATGGCCAACTCAATATCACTTCCATCGAGACACGCATCTCCTCCCTTGGCCTCTCAAGACTGTAGAGATGCTCCAACAGTCATAAGTGTGAAAAATAGCTGTGTCACTTTTTTAAGTGCCATTGTAACTTTGAATGGTCACTCCTCACAAGCAAGTACCAGCAAAGGAGGGGAAATAAACTCCAGAGATGTTCCTGAGACAGGAAGTCTAGTCCTGCCAAGAATGTAATAAGGGTTAACGGAGAGGCAGTCTCTGTAAGCAACACCAGAATGTTTCCTTCCTGCCTTCCTTACAGGATAATGCCAGTAATTTCTTCTCACAACTAGTTCTCTGAACTGCTTAGAATGTTAACAACCAGTTCTAGCAAATAGTTGCGAACTGGTAGAATCCCACCCCTGGTGAGGAGGTTGTGGAAGAACATGGACCAGTCCTGGAGGCTGAGGAAAACTCAGACAAGGGGAAAAAAAGACAAAAACTTCAAAAGTAGGGTTTTTTTTACATCAAATTACATCAATATTATTGACATGGGGAAGGAAATCATACATCAATATTGTTGATGTGGAGAAAGAAAAACAAATCCAGAGAGCTAGAAAAAAATGAGCAATGTCATGATGTGTGAGATGGAAATAATAGAAAAGTAAAGATAACCCTGTCTCTCATAATAATAGAATGAAGACAGGTAAAAAGAGTTACTTCTTCATACGACATATATCTCAAACAGGATTTCCTGTTAGAGATATGCTAGGAGAAAAGGCTGTCAGTAGTTATCTGTCATTATCTCTTGATTAATCCTGGTTAAAAAAAATCTGGATTAGACATACACAAGACTTGCTTCAAAAGGTTTATTGTAACGTTCTTTTCTCTTAATGGTGAAAAGGTATGAAATGTTCACAACACACCTACAGATATATTTGAGCAGGGGAGTTTGATTTAACTGATTTGCATTGCTTATGTTAGACATTAATTAATTGATTGATAATGATCTGTGTAGTTAGCTAATTGCAGAAGTAAGTGTTTAAACTCTGTCAAGTTTCTCAAAAAAGTTAAGACTTGTAATAATATGTCAGGAAAGTGAGAAAGAAGAGCCAAAAGTGTTTGACTGTTGATAAATAGAAGGAAATTCCAATCAGGGAGACGTTTCACTAGTTAATATAGTTGCAAAGAAAATAAATATTATAGATAGCAACAGCACTTAGACTTATATACTGCTTCATAGTGCTTTACAACCCTCTCTAAATGGTTTATAGAATTAGCATATTGTCCCCAGCAATCTGGATCCTCATTTTACTGACCTTGGAAGGTTGAGTCAACTTTGAGCTGATCAAAATCGAACTCCTGACAGTGAGCAATGAATTAGCCTGCAATACTACATTCTAACCACTGTGCCAGCAAATGCTAAATGGCTTAACCTAGTTCTCTGTTAATTGAGCAGGACCACAGTTATAGTCCTCCATTAAATGCCTCTAAGAAAAACTGAGGCTGTCAGAGGAAAAAGTTGACACTAATCCACTTTTCCTTTCAACCTGTTTGGTTAGTTTGAAAAAGAACATTTGAATTGTTTCCCTCCCTCCCTCCCTTTCTTCACCCCTCCCCATTTTTTGGAACAAGGTTAGCTCAGACAGATTTGTTTTTCCTTGTATCCCGCACATTTGGCAGAAACTGTGCAATGAGGACTGGGGAAACTCAAATTTAAAATCTTAATTCAGCAGACATTCTTGCCTGAATAAGTTTAAACCAGTTGCTATTTCTAAGCTAACTTATTAAGATGTCTCCTAAGTGAATTGGAAGGAAAATGTGCTATAGAATATAGTGAATAAAAAGGTGTTAATAGCAAAACTTTCAGTCAAATGCATTACAAATAAAACAACTCAATAAGCAGCTTTTTTTTGCTCCTTTATACAGAAATTGAGTTCAGTTTACACAAATGGGCACATTGTGTATACCACTTTTCAATCTAGAACTCCAAAGCACTCTTCAACATTTTAAAAACAATACCACAAAATACAGCAAAGTTTGCAAGAAAAAGAATATTAGGGCTTTAATTTTAAATACTGTATCAATATATTTTTTTGAAAGGAAGGGGCATCTAAGAAAAGAAATCTAATAAAATATTTTTACAATAAAATCTCTGAAAACATTCACTGTTTTTGAAACAACCCTGTAATACTTCATTGTTACTTTGTAGGTTAAAGTAGGTATATTCTTTAAGCAGAAAAAATAAAAAGGTGTGATTCTTGATATCAACTTTACTTTCTCAGCAAAGTAACTTATGATATAAAAAGTTGGACAGAAATTAAACTGGAACTACATCTACTTCACTGGAGATATAGTTTGGGCTATAAAATACAAATATGAAATCTGTAGCTCATGTTTTATATTCTTATAAAATACAGGGGAAGTGATGAGGCAAGGGAATAGCATGGGAGAGACTCTAGCAGCAGCTTACGATTTTCATATAATTTTAATGCAAGCTCCAAATAACTTAACACAATGTGCCAACTTTTTTTATATTTTGAGCTATGATCATTTACAGTCTAATGCATGTACCCAAGAGAGCAAAATGAGCATTTCAATATCCACTGGATAATTAGCCAAAATTGCCTTTTGACGCAGTTGGGAGTGATAAATGATTCCCTTAAAAGTAGACAATAGACGGTCAGCCTCCTTCAGTTTAAGTACTTACTAATTTATTGATATTAGGAAACATACGTGTGACTCTTCAGAATGAAATATAAGAAAAATTTACCCATGTGGTTTGGAGCATATTTAAAGATAATAGGGAGAAGGGAATAAAACCATAGTTATATTTGATGAAGCAATATTTCATTCTTCATTCCCTGGGAAGAATTATTTGTTACTATATTAGGAAATGCAGAAATGATAATGACTAAGTACATCAGAAAATAAGCAACTTTTTCAGATGATCTATACATGTATGTCTCAGAACATCTGAACTAAAAGTTGTAATACAACAGAGAAAGGGGAATTCTTAAATTTAAAGGGATTTTTTTAGTCCCATACAAAATCTTGTGAACACGGTGATTTCCTCCCCTTTTCCATTTAATAAAAGAGAACAAGCTCATTCGAAATATTGAATTTTAAGAATTGTGTGCATTAGTAGTGCAATAATCATGTGGTAGGATTGAACTGGATAATGGAAGCATGCCACATCTTTTACTGTGTGGGTATAGCTAAATATAGTTTGCTTATGGCAGGCTTTCCACCTTTGAAAGGTATTTTCTCTGCATGCAGTAGCTATTTGGGATATAGGTTCTTAAAAACCATGATTTCTAGGGCAATATTGGCCTTTGTCTCTCTATGACCCACTATATTCCAAGATCTCTGCCCACTTTTCACCAATGCCTAATTTATCATCTGGGTAGGAAATTAATTATTGCTTTTCTTAGGACTATTTGATCAGGAAAAAGTCCAGACAGGAACTAGATGACAACAAAAGTATTAGAGATGTCTTGACCTCTAATTGTCATTCAGATGATTGCAGCCCAGGTATGTTTTCCTTAGATAAGGAGCATTGACAAACATCCTCATCCTGTTCTCCAGATATCTTTATCAAAGTTGTGCTGTTACAATGGGATCTTATAACCCTCAATAGATTGTCCGTTCCTGCTCCAGAGTAAGAAGGGTTTCTGCTCCTGCTCCTTTCCAGAGGAGATACTGTTTGAGAGTCTAGCCCTAAAGTATCTTACCATGAATCCTATCATCAGATGAGTCCAAATCATATGCTGCAGATATGTCTGGAAAAAGGCAGAAGGGAGTGATTTCATGTTACCAATCTCTTAGACAAAGACCAGGCAAGTGATAGAAAGTAAACAATGAGTTATTTAGTGTATTGTACAGCCTCCTTCTGGTTGATAAAACATGAAGTAGTGAAGAATCAGTGTCATTAAATCCACATCTTCAACTCTTTTTTTAATGCATTGACTTTTGAGAACCTCCCATTAAATTCAGGAGATTTACTTTTAAATAGTGAGGGTAAATTAGATGTAGTTCTATACCAAAACAATTATGGTCAAGCTGTAAATTCACTCTAGAGTATGTGTGTTCCTGTAGTGTTCGAAATGTTTATCAGCCCTCAGGAGAATCTGTAAAGACGGAAGCAGATGTTCAGATATTATAATGCATTTAATCATATTTTAGTACTACATTGTTTCTTAGAAATAGATATATGGTCATGCAACTATTTATTATCATCTTTTTCCTAGATTTAATGTATAGTTAAATGATAATTTTAGGTAGATAGATTAGGTAGATGGATGGATGGATGGATGGATGGATAGATAGATAGATAGATAGATAGATAGATAGATAGATAGATAGATAGATAGATAGATTATGCAAATAAATGGATATTTAGCTTGATGGTACTTTTCTGATAACTCCTGATATGTGAATGGACTCAAAAGAAATCAAAGACGTATCTCCAATGAGAAAAATCATAATAATGGTCTTTTAAAACATGAGAAGATGAGGACTTAGGTAACAATTGTATGTAGTACTTGCAATTAAATTCAGATTATTGGTGAGATATGATTTTTATTGGAATATAAAAACCAGAGCTCCAAAGGTCCGTAATAATTCAAGTAATGCCTTACCAATTAGCCATTGGACTTACATCAATAAATAAATGCATACATTCATCAATAACAAAGTAAGAAGCAATTATGTTTGATAATATGTGGCTAAAAGAAGAAATTATTGAAAAACAAAAGTCCCAATGGAAGTACACCACAGGAAACAAAGCCAGGTTAAATTTGCATTGGAGTATGTATATAAATAGTATTTTATGATTCTCTAACATGTGAAAAAAATGAAGTGAGATGAATTGGATAAATGCACCTGAAGCAATTGAAATTGTAACTTAACATGTCGTAAAACTTTTATATCAATTGGGAAATCAAAGCTATGGAAAAAATACATCAGTTTCTTGAGTATGGAAAAAAAGAGCAAATTACTTAATAATCTGAAAACAGTATTATAGAAAAACAAGATAAAAAAAACCTAACCTCATACAAATAGCTGGTGTTTCAGATCCTGAAAAATCCTGTGCTTTGTTAATTTTGGTTTATTAAATAATCCACAATGGCTTGGTCCCTATTAAATGCTAATCTTTGAAAGTAACTAAAATGTATATAGATTTAAAGTATTAGCTACAACATCATAGGATCCGCACAGCAAAAGAGATGAAAAGATTAAAAAGGTTATAAGTAAAAAACTAGGGAGCTATCTTGTACAGCTTGGCAAATGTGAGAAGTGAGTGTTGAATTAGATATTTATTTTATATATTACCAGGACTTATTAAGAAAAGTTATATGGGACCCCAACTGACTTATTCACTCACCATTGTTGGCAAGAATATTTTCTTACATAAACAACAGAGATTGCTTTCTCATAAGATGAGAAGTTTCCATCCCAGTCCATATACAAAAAGAACATACATAAATATACATACATATACATAAAAAAATATTTGAAACTATTGGCTCATAAGTCTTATTGATATAGTGGCCAACATATGTGTGAAATATCTTTTGAGCAAAATAGAGGACTGGGTGTTTAAAAAAAGAAAAAAAAACTTACTATGGAAAAACAGCCTGGTTTCAGACTGAGACACTCTACAATAGGTAATTATTAATCTTAATAAATAATTATTCTCATTGTGAAATACACATCTGTTAGCAAGAAATTGTTTACCTCAGCTTTTGATTCTATAAACAGAACAACCTTGTGAAAGAAACTATCAAGTTCAAATGTGGAATCCAGATTCTTCTTTCTGGTTAAGACCTTCTACTTAAATATGTACAGTACCTGAAAGTTTGTACTTGTATCAGTGGCTCTCAAATCCAGATATATCCACCCATAAAGAGGTCAAACAAGGGTGAATCCTGGCCCTGATGTTTATTGATATATTTATTTATATGATTTCATATGAATAAATATATTCATATATATATTTATATGATTTATTTATTGTACATACATACATATATATCTGAGATGCCCAGATGTCAAAGATCCATGACAAATTTCTTAACATTATTTTATAAACAGAAACTATGGTTTCAATGGCACATGTCAAGCTGGCCTGAGAAGACCACCATGAAGCTTAAATAACTACAATGACTCTGACTCTTGATACATCAACAAGATCAAGGACAAAGCAAAGATATTCAACAATAAATGTGCTATAAATAGCTAGCATTTGGATGGGGAGCCCAATGATCAAATTATTATAATAATAATAATAATAATAATAATAATAATAATAATAATAATAATAATAATAATAATAATAATAGTTGTTGTTGTTGTTGTTATTATTAATCAAGGGATGGGCTTTACTAATACATGTTTCTGGGAAAATAACCTAAGAACCTCAAGTAGGATTGAGGCAGACTCCAAAAAAATTACACTTAACTATAACTTAACTATATTTAACTATAACTAAGCACATATTTGGATTCCTGTATTAAAAATACTTAATATAAAATAACTCCAACAATGACAGAATGTTGAATCATGGGGTCTTTCAAAAGTTTATTTGTCAAAATGAGATCCATTTCAGAGGACTTTTTTTTTCAAAATATTTGCTTCCTGCAAAACTTTTGGGAATTACCATAGACCTCTTCAAACACATTTCAGAATGACTGTATTATATAGATTGTAGAGACATACCAAGTTCACTTTCATATATTATATTGTATTTAATCACATGTACATTCCCTAATTTGTCATTAAGAAAATGACTTTTCTTTTTTAAAAAAAATATTTTAAAATATTTGAATATCAAAAATTAACGTAATGCTGGAACATTTTTAAGGGGCTTATAATGGGCTTGTCAGGTGTTTTCAGGATTTTTATCCATTCCACCAGCATAAACTATAAAATTCTCCTTTCTTTGTAAAGCAACAATTCACTACTTAGGATTCATTGTCATATAATAAATTGTATCACATACTTTTTCAAGTATTGATATTTATCAGTCTTATTTCACCATTTATCAATTGAAATGTTATCCAGATATTTCCACTGATAAGCAATGATTAATTTGGTTGTAATAAGCAAATATTAATGATGTTTTCTTTGTTTAATTTTGACTTTCACATTTTTATTCTGGCCATCAAATATGTGTAACAAACCAAGTTTTGTAGAAAATTGATCCTTCTCTTTATTATGCATTTTTTTTCCAGCAAATTCTTTCAAAGTTCTGAAAGTTTATTGGAGAAACAATGATCCTTTTGAATTATGGCCTCATCAGTGTGTCACTAAACACTGATTGTATGTGAGGCTCTTATTGACACCACTAATGTAAAAATTCAAGACATATTTTCTAATATGCTGACAAAAACCCTTCATGCTGCCAAATTATTCCTCTAATTCTAAGTCCCTGGATTCTTTCAGCCTCTAGTAAACACATCATAATCTTCTTCAGATAGTCTGATATATTTCTGAAGTTATATCCTTAAGTTATGTTGGGGAAAAAAATTGAATTAGTTTCCATTTTGAAGATCCCTTGATATACATGTTGAAATTATAACTGTTTTCTTGTATATAACTTGCTTGTCTAGATATAATGATGGAGCTGATAGAGGGCAGGTTTATTTCCTGTAATGTATTTATACTTCTCACTTCTTATATATGCCCAAAAGTGCAACAAGTATGCTATTACCAACTTGGCCTATGTTATGTGAGAAAGCAATGACACCCATGGCCATATTTGTTGTTAATGTGGATTTCATTGAATCCTTTGTTTTTGGCAGTTACTGTAAAAATAAAACATCATTGGACACAGAAAATAATATCTAAAAACAAATTATTGCAATAAGTAAAACAAGAAATACCTGAATGAATTTTCGTCCTCTTTTTTTTTCTTTTTAGGTTTAGGTTCTGGATTTTTTTTTGGGGGGGGGGACAATCAAGTGCTGGTCCTTAACCACTAGACTAATCTGGCTTTCATTTTCATCCATGTTCTTCTAAATCAAGATCCCAAAGGTCAAGACTAGTCACATTTAGCAATCCCAGAAAACACATTCAGGACATAAAGAATATGTCAACTCTAAATCTGGCCTGACTGAGGCCATTTTGAGATTTCAGCACTGACACACTGGAGAAGAGGGACAGGGAGGGAGGAATAGAGATAGTTGAGGTGTTGTAATCAAAACAAAATACTTTCTCTTGGAAACCAAGGACATTCCTCCAGGGACTTGGAAGGAGACAACTAGCAACTGGACAGTATCCTGATTGGACCATGTGACTGATTGTTTTGAATAAATGAAAAATATTTACTTTTAATTAGGTGAAAACCATGGGAATATTCAGAACTGGTTTTCACCAGCCTGTGCCAACATGTCATATCCAATAAACTGATTCTTTGAGGAATCTACCTGCCTCAGAGTTTTGTTTGCTACGGGTATGTTACATCATGTATCCATGTTTTAAGACACCCTGTTTCATGCTTTGATTTGGAGATGCTTTATCTATTATATTTTTCTGGAAAACTTTCCACTCATTTCTAATAGGGCCAAAAGTTTGCAAAGTATTTGAATATGGGTTTCAAGAATGGATGGATAATGAATATTACTAGGGATGCGATTCAACCAGTGTAACAACTGGTTCGGCGAGCGCACACTTTGTGCACATGCAGAGCATTTGCTACTGACCGTCTCACATGCAGCAATCTACTGTGCCACGCAAATCAGCTGAGCTTGAAAAACAGAATATAAAGCACAACCTAGAGCCTGGGCCAAGTGGGTGGGCCCAACAGCTGATCATCAGATCAAACCGAACCAGTTCACTCCCAGCTGATCCTCAGAGCTACTGGATTACCCAAACTGGGCTGAACTGGTAGAATCCCACCACTGAATATTACAAACATTTGTCAGATGAACCAAGGACTTCTGTTCCACAATAAACTATTGCCCTACTAAATCTCCAAAACCATTTGAAGCAAATAACCTTGAGATGGCTCATCGTTTGAAGCAAAATATCTATCAAAATGAAAACAGCACACAATACCAGTTCCAGGTGACACAAAGGTGACTATTTCTGCTTTTTCATTCTGTAAGAATTGGAGCATATCCAAGAGAGGCAGATTTGGTCTGCATATGGTGTGACCTGTTAGAGAAGTTTTGATCTTATTTTTATTACACCAATAAACATTTGAACTTTTTGTCCTAATGCAAGTAACATTACCTAGAAAAGGCCTTGTACTATTCTTAACAAGACACTATGTCTTTTCCCACTGGACACAAGTTGAATATCTAAGAGGAATATCTATTTAAGTGCTATTATATAGCAAATGATTCAGCAATCAAGACTTGAAAGCTTAAAGCAAAACAAATATTATATTTAAAGAATATTTAAAGAATATAAGAACATAAGGATGCACACATGGCTATTAACAATATTAATTTCATTACATTTATGCACCATAATCTCAGTATAGGAACTCTATGTGGCTAACAAAATTGCATATGTATATACATATGTATATTGTGTATATGTATGTATGTATGTATGTGTATATACAGTATGTATATAGAGAGTGTGATGGCTCAGTAGTTAAAGGTGCCGAGCTTGTGAGCTGGAAAACTGACAGCCAGGGTTTGAGACCTGAACACTGCACAATGGAGTGAGCTCTCATTCTTGCCCTAACTCCTGCCCACTTAGCAGTTTGAAAGCATGCTAGTGTGAGTTGATAAATAGATGCAAGTTCAGTGGAAAAGTAACAACGTTCCATCCACCACTGGGTATAGTTCATGCTGGCCACGATGCCCATGGAAATGTCTTCAGACAATGCTAGCTCCTTCGGCTAAAAAATGGAAATGAGCCCTAGAGTTGGAAATGACTGGATAGGGGAAACCTTTTTCTTTTTACTCAAATGTATGTATGTATGTATGTAAAATAAAAGTTTTCACTGTCGAGTAGTATCCCATTGCATGGTGCTAAAGTCTCAAACACAGACTATCAGCTTTCCCACTGACAAGCTCATTGTCTTTAACCCCTGAGCCACCCTCTCCTCTCCCACACACAAACATACTGGTAGACCTTCATCAATAGTCATTGTAGATGAGGGGATAATAGTACTCAACACTGTGTTAAACTGCAGGCAGTAAAAGAGTCCATCTTCAATTAGAACTAATTGACTGAGTGTTGGTGATGAAAGGGTCACATAGAAAGGTCCACAAGAACCTCGTGCCAAGTCAAGTTGGCATGGTTTGAATGGCTCCACATAAACACAAGAGCAAAGAGAAGAACACTAGTCCAGTTTAAGTTAAACTGACTAGAAGTCTCTGAAATGTTGTTCTTTCAATATTCAATAAGGTATACTATTAATCTGAAGGTAAAACAAAACAGTGAAACACTGATCGATTTGTATTGCCTCAGAGAGCAAAGTAATCAAAGCGTTAATAACCTATGCTCTTCTGTCCAAGTTTTTAAGGTTGGTTCTAAGAGATCAATTCCTTTATTATCCTTCTAGCATTCTCCTTCATGTCAGTGTAAGCCTCGGGCTATCTGCTAAACATGCCAGCAATGAGAAGGACACACTTATATCCTTGGGCAGGTGACCTTTCGGTAAAGTCTTGAGGAGAACACACAAGGAGAATGTTTGCAAAGGTTTGTCAACCTTTGTGGAAGAATTCGGGCATTTGTGGGTTCACTTGTTGCAATAAATTTGTGATCTTGGATGCCTGCCAATGTTTAGTAATTCCTTTTTGTGTCCCTTTGGGTCTTCTTCAGTGAGTTCTGTGGGGAAGTGGACAAGGGAAGGAGGAAGGCAGAATGAAATGACAAGTGCTTGACAAGTACCAAATGAGCCAAGATATCCTCTTACGGAATCTGGCCTCTCCAGGCTGAACAGACAGTAAAGAAGACAAGTAAAGAAGAGATATGAGTGCACTCTATGCAGAAACCTCAGGAGACTGGAATGCTTTGGGTTTAGCACAATTCATTTCCCAGCAAATGAGAAAGACCTTTCACTTTATGATAGCAAAAGCGGAGAATAATAGAATACTATTAAGCAGGGCAACGGACAAAGAAAAAAAAATAGTATTTTGAATAGAAGAGCCAGAATATATGAGAATTCCGAAGTTTTGCCCAACTTGAACATGCCAAAAACATAATGCCAACCAGTATAAGTACTGATGGAAGAGCTGGAGGCTAAGATCCAGGCCTGGTTAATAGCATGTAATTCCACAGCTAGACCAGAAACAGAGGACCACATCAACAGAGTCAAAAAGAGTACATCTCACAGAATCCAAAACATGATTCTTATCATGAAAAAAGAACACATCCATATCAAATTCAAGATCAGCATCTACTACCAATTAAGGAAAGAGTTCTGAAAAGAGAGGGAAATAGATCAAGAGCCATTTGGGTGTCATTTGGAGAAAAAGGTAGTTGAAATGGGTTGCTGCCAACATCTTAGGTATCAACCAAGTATCTTTTTAAAATGTATGTTGTTCCAAGTAGCAGTCTTTTGCAGCTCCACTGGTACTACAGCAGGAAGGTGCAATTTCTTGATGTATTTTTCAAAATTCTTGAGCATGATTCCAAGTGCCCCAATGACAAAGGATATCACTATTACGTGTTTCATCCATAATTGTGTAGTTTTGATGGCCAGGTCGCGATATTTCGTGATTTTTTTACAGTTCTTTTTCTTTTACTCTGGCATCTCCTGTTATAGCGATATAAATAAATTGTATGTTCATATCAGGCATGTTGTGTTCCAAATGAAAGATTCCAAATCAAGTTACTGTTGACAAATCTGTATTATTATTATTATTATTATTATTATTATTATTATTATTATTATTATTATTATTTAGAGCACCTTGTTATGTGAATCTTGTTACTCTAAATAGAGTAGGTAATTCCATTCATTTCTCAGTTTTCTATCATTAAGTTCATGTTGTCTTGTTTTTGCAACAGTTTGCAATGCACATATACCCAAACACCAACATACTAAAATATTTGGTAATACAATATTTGGTAATACATTGCCTTGTCAATGTAATTTTGCCTTACTGTACTCTTAAGTAAACAATTTCTGCTAATGTACTACATTTTTATATTATTTTCACTAAAAATAATGTTTTAGTGTACACTTGCTTGAAACAGACACATAATTAACTGAAGGACTGGTTTTTACCATTTGGAACTGTAATAGCTTTCTTAAATACAACTTAGAAATAGCTTTACTTTGACATACTATATATGGTATGAGTATAAATTAGATAAGTTTATACTAAAATAGAAAATAAATATTGCTTCTGCTTTATACTTAAATAACAAGTTATTTAATGGGGGATGGGCACACCAGACCCATAGAATTGCTAAGAATTAGACATGACTGAATGGATAACATTTTCATCCTCATCAATAAAAATACACACAGAATTCTAATTATAGTATTTAGAAGTATATTGTTTTGAGCCGCAGTAACTATTCAAATCATGTATGTCAAGAAGCATTAACTCCAGCTGTAAAGCGGAAATCTAAACTTTATATTATATTTAAAAATTATCACTTGGCTAAAATATACAACTTCCTTGTCTTCACGTTTCTGTATTGTTGAGATCTTCCTTTCATTCTTACCATCTTCTGCGCTTCATTGTTCTCAGTTTCCTCAGAATCTTCCTGAGTCAGTAGAATGAAAAAAAAGCAGCAGAATAATGCCTGAATGATAGGTATTAGAAGCATGAAGAATAAAAAGTCCCACCTTTGGTCTTACCTGAACTGCAGGTATTGGGGACCTGAGGAATGAAAAGTGCCACCTTCAATCTTACTTAAATGAAATGTCATTTACCATGTCTGCAGGAGTCATGGATGGCAAACACTGCTAAAAGGCTTGGAGAAAAAAAAATAGAAGTCTTTTCAGCATCCAGAATCACTCCTGCTAATCCTGAAAGACAGATGCCACACAAAGAGAAGGAAAGGACGATTTTTTTCCCCCTGATATCTTCATATGCTTTTTCAGCAACAGACACTACCAGAAAGTCCCAGATTCAAATGCTGAAAAAACATTTTGGAAGTTAGAAATAGCAAACCACTTATCAAGGGCTGTATACTAGCAGAAGTCAAACTTAAACCAGAACAGTTTTTTATTTATTTATAATATGAGATCAATGTTTTAAAATGATTATTAGTAGATTTAAATTCAGTCTTTCTTCTGGGAGATTGAAGCAAAATACTTTGAAATTCCCCTTATTTTATCTCTAAGACAAGGATCGTACATGGAGAGAGTTCCATTGTAAAATGAGGACAGATTCCAAAGTGTTCTAAAGACATGAATCTAAATTCAAAACATATAACAGCAATGACACACTGGTTTATGAGCATAAATATTAATGGAATGGAATGGATAACATATTTCTACTGGGGACTTTATTTATGGAAGCCACCTGGAATCACTGTGAGAGTTGGACAGTCATGTAAATTTTCTAATAACTAATTTTTTTACAAATGAATTATCACTGGAATTATTTCTCCAATGCCCATTCTGACTGTAGGATCCTTGAGATGCTTTCAGCAGTTTTACACTAAGGTAAGCTTTGACTGACTGGAAAACAGAGCACTTAATGCTGAAGAAAGGAAGGAAATCGTCTTGTTAAGTCAGGCAAAAATGTTGTGCACTTATATTTCTATGTAGAATGTAACATTTCAACTTCTTCAATAATAATAATAGGTTACAGGATTCAGGATTTTTGTCTGATCAACCTGGGCCAGCAGTTGCAGGACCACTGGGGAAAAAAAAAACTTTTTACCTGTTGCAAATATACAGGGAAAAATTCAGATTGGGGGAAAAAGGAAAGATATAGTGATCTGTTACCCCAAATCAAACTCAACAAAAAGAAAAAGAAAAAAGAAAAAGAATGCACCGGTTCATGAAAGGACAACATTCAGAGTCACGAGATAATAGAATAGAGTCTGGCAGATTAATGTCAATTTATAATACAACATGGTTCACATTGAATCATACTCTGTATTTATATTTTGAGGAGAAAGAATTGAAAAGGAAACTTATTGAAACGTCAGTGATAATATGTAATATTTGCATGTTAGCCAAGTGATTTGATTCCATTCACTTATAGCAATAGCATTTAGCACTTAGACTTGTATATTGCTTTATAGTGCTTTATAGCCCTCTCTAAGCAGTTTTTGCAGAATCAGCATATTGCTACCAACAATCTGGATCCTCATTTTACTGACCTCAGAAGGATGGAAGGCTAACCCTAACCCTTGAAGCCTGGTGGGATATGAACTGCCAAATTGCAGGCAGCCAATACTCAGCCTGTAGTACAGCACTCTAACCACTCCGCCACCGAGGCTTATCATTCAGTATAACATCTTTTGCAAGATTATTATGACTGTAAATAAAGCAGTAGGACTTCAGAACATTCTCAGCCCCATGAAGAAAGCCTCTCTAATTCTTCACATACACATATGTGTGTGAATTGCAATTGCAGCCTGTAGGGTGTTGAAGTGGTAAAGCAGGATTGTATTAAAGGCAGCATATCTTGTTGGTAATAAATAAACAAATGTTAACTGAACCACTTGCTATGTTTTAATTCTGAAAATATATTATGCTGTGTAAGCGAAAGAGCTAACAAGAATTGTTATTTAACAATACTAACATTCTTCTCGGAGTGGTTCCAATAACTTTTTGAATCTTTTCCCCAAGTGCTTCCGTCTGTGACTCTGTAATGCTTTTATCATATGCACAGTGATGATGGATAGACAGATAATGAAATAAATGTATATGAAGAAAATGAATTGATTTCCATACCCACCCAAGGTACTCATAATTAATATTGCACTGAAAAAATTAAAAACAAATAAGAAAACAAACAGAGGGAAGGAGGGAGGGAGGAAGGAAGGAACGAACGAACGAACGAACGAACGAACGGAGTGAAGGAGTGAGTTAATATTTTTCTTTTTTCATCCCAGTAGTTGAAACACGAGGGAGGGAGAAAGAGAGGGCTTACAAGAATCCCTGTTACTTATTTCCTGCTGTTACTTAAATTAACAGAAAACATTTTCAGAGAAAATTGTTTCCTAATTGCCAACAAAAATTTCAAGTAATCAGAGCTTCTTTAATCTTTCAGAAGGGTAAATCTCCTTTCCACCATTCATCTCCATGTCCTCTGCACTACAGCTATTAGGAAAAAAAGTAAACAGAAATGGCATATGTTTTCTGAAGACCCTGGAAAGCATTCAATCTAGATTTGGCCAAATACGTTTGAAGATCTAACATGACTGGGTGTGATACATCCCTCCAATGTTTGTCTGTCTGTCGGTCTGACTGACTGACTGACTGACTGACTGACTGTCTGCCTATCCATCCATCCATCCATCCATCCATCCATCCATCCATCTATCATCTATCATCTATCTACCTATCTATCATCTATTTATCCATTAATCATATCTCTATCATCTTCTGTCTAGGGGAGGTACCCATGAAATTCCACCTGGCATTTATTTTTATAGTTTAAAAAATCCAACTCCCTTCAAAAAGTGTAAGGTATACAAACACATTTTACATCAGCCTTATCTAGAAGTTGGTTGGATAATCATTAAATTCAAGTCATGGAGGAATAGATATAAACTTCAACATTATATTTCCAATACATTCCCATGTATCTAATTGAGAGTTACTTCTTATTATGTTTATGATTGCATCCTTAATGAACATTTATTAAAAGAAAGAAACATCAAAATTAGATTTTTGAACCAGCCTCAAGGAATTTGTCATCTAATACAGTACATGTTAATTTTAGAAGCAAATGATTTCCTTTTTCTATCACAGGAATTCTCTTGGTAAATATTCAAACTTTTGTTGGTTGAAATGTTCAGAATTTATTATATGTCTAATTTTCCCTTACTGTGATACCGTGTCTTTCTTATCAGCTTTGCAAATTACAACTCTGGTTGCTACATCAGCAGGCAAGCAAGTTCTGTATTCATCAGCATAATTAAAGTATCCATCAAAATCTAGGATTTTCAGTATAGAAATGAGGAAAGCCTCAGTCAGTCAACCACTTGCTGGTTTTACAAATACAAAATAAAATTTATTTAAAGGGGATTGCTTATATTATGGATAGATGTGTAATGCACATAGGCAAAACATAACTGTTAAAGAAAGAGAAGGAAGGAAGGGAGAAGCTATTGGGGGAAATATTTGGCAATAGAAGAGTTTCAATATTGGAAACAATCAACTTGGCATGGAATATTCAATATTAATTGCTATTCCAAATTTGTATCTATTAGTCAATAGACATATTGTCCTAATATAGAAATGTGGATCTAAAGTAGTCTGTTCAAGAAATAAGATGTGTTACCAGACAAATGTCCTAATTAAGCCATTGTCTCAAAGACATAGTTAGAGCCTTGAGTTGCTGGTCTCCTTTGAGACATCAACATTAACAGTGTATGCCCCAAAATCATTAATTGCCAGAATTTTATCTGATTTACCTTTTCAGCTCGTGCTCTTAGTGTCCTAATTCAGAATTCACCAAGAAACAAAACAACTATGATAGTGTGCAGAAATCATATCTCAAGTGCTGACCAATATGTTGGGCATTACTTAACTAGGCCATTCAACATCATGAGAAAACCAGGATGCTTCTAAACTTTACAAGGAGTTTTCCTTTGGTCACCATTCCACTATTCCTCACTATCGAATATACAGGAAGTATCACCCCATCCATGGGATTCAGTTCTGAAGTCTAGATGCTAATACTTGGTTTCTTACTCCTCTTCCATGTTCAGATTAAACTTTGACTACTGAAATGAAACCACCTTCTGGCCTTTGTTGTTGGCCAAAAATAAGTCATTGTTGGTACACATTTCTGGTAATAGCTGGCATACCAGAAGATGGGCCAGGTTCTGCATCTTTCCACATTCACCCAGTATGTTGTTGTCTGCTAACAGCCTCCACTTGAGCATATTGGTCTCACACTTAGTCACTTCAACCTTCAGTCTATTTGGAGTCCTCCAAGTCCTACTATAATGTAAGTTGGATCCTTCAGCTATATCCTCCTGTAATATTATTCCTTGCTCAATGGTCTCCTTCCTCCATCTTTTAATTCATTTTGCTTTTGCATATCTTCAAGAATGTTGGTTCTTTCCCTAAAGCTTTTTGCATATCTGAGTTGGTGAGCTTGGAGCATATGTCATTTCAGAAGATATTGAGGATCATTCTCTTGCTTAGTTTTGTCCTCTGCTGCTACTTTTGTCCTGATCTTAGGTGGGACAATACCAGAAAGAAGGTATAATTGGTGGAGGTTTGAGGCATTCCCATCACAAAACATACTGCTTCATATTGAAGCAAATTGTTTCATTGATGACACTCAGGGCCAAAACTGATATGCACAATGTGGATGGCTGAGCATCCCATGTATACTTAATCAATTTCCTGATGACATTGTAAAACAATTGGTTTCACTAATAAAACTATAATCATTCAACAATGAGGTTCCTAGAATCTAGTCTTTGGTTCTTCACCATATAGCCTGCCCTGCAATAATTACTTTAAATGGTAAATGCTTGTGACAGACCCTTAGATTCTCTTTTCCTGCTTCATAGCTCTATCAACATTACTTCACAAGGGTGGAAATAGGAGAAATTGGTATCCCAATATCAGTGGAATTTCCCTCATTGTTATTCTTAGCATAGGTTCTAAATGTCTTCTGATCTATTATTTTGGCAAAGAATGAAAAATTAACATTGGTTTAAATGAAGATGCTACCTGAACCTTTAGGGAGAGGTTGTGGAAAAAACGTAATTAACTTGTAGCTTCCATTAAAAAAAAGAATAATGTAACCAATAAATCAGCAATCAATGAAAAATATATAAAATTCACATTTTAAAAAAATTCAGCAAGCAAAAAGAAGCTTTTTTGCATTATTGACTTGGTTCCATAGGAAAAAGAATGAATGAAATATGAGAGCCATCAAATAAATTGCATGGTCATTTGAAGGTCAGGAACCAAATATTTTCTATTGGGATCATTAGCCATTGTAGTATCAGTTTCAGTTTTCTATGTTAATAGAAATGTGTTAATTGCATGCTCTGAGTAAGACAACAAGAGCACGTCATTAGCCTTTTTTAAAAAAAAATAAATTTAATTAGAAGGAAAATAATGCAGCAGTGAGTGAGGAAATGTGTTAATTAAAAATAAGAAGATTAAAAATCATACAATGGTAATTAAGTGCTATCAGGTAAGAAGTCTGATGTTGCATGTTAAATATCCACAATTATCTTTAAGGGAAAAGCTGTCAACATTTAGTGGGAATAGAATCCAGAAGAATTGAATCTGAAACTCATGAATATCTTTTGAAGAATCTAATCTTTACAATAAAGTTTATCTAAAGTCTAATGAATTCCATTGTTGGATAAGGGAAGCTTTTTTTTCTTTTCAAAATGGACTTAAGAAGTTTATGGACAGTTGGCTAAATAGTTTTCATGGTAGAAGTAAATGGTCCCACTCATAGGGTGTGGCATGGGGGCAATCAGAGGAGAATAGAATAACAGAGATGGAAGAGACCTTGGAAGTTTTCTAGTCCAACTCCTTGCTTGAGGAAGAGACTCTATACCATTTTAGATACATTAGCTATCCAATCTCTTTTTAAAAGCCTCCAGTCATGGAGCACCCACAATGTCTGAAGGCAATTCCTTCCACTAGTTCATTGTTCTCACTGTTAGAAAACTTCTCCTTAGCTATAGGTTGCTTTTCTCCTTGGTTAGTTTCCATCCATTGTTTCTTGCCTTTTGATGCTTTGGAAAACAGGTTGACCCTCTCATGTTTAAGGCAGCCCATCAAATATTGGTCTGGCATGATTTAACTGTTCAGATCAACCTTATTTAGAAAATTGTTTCTGAGTGTCCAGATTGATTCATTGTATTTGATTCATCAAACCAATTGGTTTCTCTGAATCAGTGTAAATCCCTCTTTTATTTGCTTGTAAATTTGTATCTATGTCTATGTGTGTTTGAGTTTTAGAGTTAAGTACTTTCACATTTGGTTCATTCTTGGATGAGAGAATGGATAGGGTAGGACTGCAGTATAAAAATAGAAAGGTAGAAAACATACCAAAAGAATATTGATCTACTTCCATAGTCAGTCCAAAAAAAGCAGAAACAAAAAAGAGGTTTAGTTCCTGTAGACACCAACACTTTGGTATATCTTTATCTTAATTGTCCATGTTGCCCAGAATCTGCCCTGTTTAGATTTGTCCAAATAAAGGTGTCATCCTTTGCTCTTATAAGACAGTTTTTGGCTTGTAAATCAATAAATGCATCAATAGATGCATACTAATTTTATATTAATTATTTTTGTTCTGATGTGGTGTAGAATTAGAAATGCACACTATTTACTGGCACCCACAGATTCTAAAGCCTGTTTTTGGCAGATTACCTACCTTGTTAATTACCTGCAAAAGTTGTTTGAGTGAATTTATTTGCCTAAAACCCAACAATTTCAGGGCTGTAAGTAGGACAATTCCTTTGTCTGTAAACAAGATTTTTTTTTTACAAAGACTGGAACATTTTGTATCTCTAACAAGGCAAAGAAGCAGAAGAACCTTGCAGGACTGTTTTTCATGTGTGATTTTCTTTCTTGCTAACTAATAAAAAAAAACCTTCTATTTTCTACTGCTGAATGAAATGATGCTTCAGTTTCCTGCTAAACGACTAACTGGAATTCAGGATTCTATAAATAATAGAAAGATTCAGAGAATTCAGAAAATTTTAAGCAAACCATTTCTGCAGATATTTATTTTAATATTTATTTGAAGTACTACTACAGTAAATCTTTCTCCCAGAAGAAAATAATTTTGAGGAATTGCAAGACTGATTTTAAGAAAACATTGACATGGAGCTTCATAAAATATTTATTGATGATAAGTAGGAGAAAAATGCTAAGACAGATCACTGCTAATAAAACTCTGGAAACTTTGCTTTCCATCTACTTTGCCTTTATCCCAGTATTTTAATAAAGATAATTCTTCCATTTGAGATGATTCTTAGCCAGATTAATATCTTTCTCTAAAGTATCCAAAAAATAAAACTTGCCAAGTTCTTCTGTTCTTGAGTGATATATAATAGTAATTATCTATACATGTACTTTATCTTCCAAACAGTTTATCTTCCTGCTCTTTTTTTTTTTTTAATTCTTTTACTATTACATTTCCACTGTTTTTCTAGCTTCAGAAAACAGTGTGGAGAAATCTGCCTAGATAATAGCCTGGCACACCAATAACAAACAAGCTATCAAATCATTGGGGTTTTTGTTTTTTTTTTCAACTTGGTAGTTATATCTGTATCTTCAGCCTTGAGTGTCTTTGTGGTGCAATCAAGAGAAAGATTTGTCTGTTTCAAAAGAGAGAGACGATCAACAGTATGCCTCAAATATAGTATCACATCTGGTTTACTGAATAGCAGATAGGATAGATCATCTTATTTGCAGAGGAAGGTGCAGAGGTGGTATTCAGCAGGTTCTGACTAGTTCTGGAGAACTGATAGCGGAAAATTTGATTAGTTTAGAGAACCGGCAAATACCCCCTCTGACTAGACAAGCCCCCATCTATTTTCTGCCTCCCGAGTCCCAGCTGATCGGCTGGGTCTTCTTTTGTTGCCCCGTGCAGGAGAACGGAGCTGGAAAGCAGGTTAGTGGGGTGGGAGTAGGAATGGGGATTTTGCAGTAACCTTCCCCCAGGGGTGGGGAGGGAATGGAGATTTTACAGTATCCTTCCCCTGCCTCCCACCAAGCCATGCCATGCCCACCAAGCCATCCCCCACAGAACCAGTAGTAAAAAAAATTGAATCTCACCACTGAGAAGAAGTCTAAGGACAGAAATACTATGATTCATCTAACATCACCAAGAGAATCTAATAAGAGTTGGGAGAAGTTTGGCGTTTATCAAAAACTAAATCTATGCATATTAATGGAAATAAAGGTAAGTTTCTTGCAACACGATGACTCAGTGATTAAAGACACTGAGCTGGAAAACTGACAGCCCAGGTTCAAGACATGAATGCACGCAATGAGGTAAGCTCCCTTTCAGGCCCTAGCTCCTGTTCACCTGGCAGTTCAGAAGCATGCAAATGTGAGGAGATTAATATGTACCACTCCAGTAGGAAAGTAACAGTGTCCAATGCGCCTTTGATGTATAGCCATGCTGGCCACATGACCATGAACAATGTCTTCAAACAATGCTGCCTCCCTTAGCCAAGAAATGGAGATGAGCACCATACCCTAGAGCAAGGGTCTTCAATCTTTGCAAGTTTAAGACTTGTGGACTTCAACTCCCACAATTCCTGAGATAACAAGACTGGAGGAGGAATTCTGGGAGTTGAAATTCACAAGGCTTAAAGCTGTCACGTTTGAAGACCCCTGCCCTAGAGTCAGACACAGCTGAACAAGGAAACCTTTAACATTTTACAATATGCTTAATTTAGTTTACTTAGGCACTGCCCAACTCCAAAGAAGTCTGAGTGACTCACAAGGTAATAGCAATAAAATACACTAGTAATCGGGGGAAGGTGGGCAGAATAAAAACAAGAAAATAAGAATAAGTATAAAAAAGAACAAGAACAAATTGGTAATTTGGCAACAGCATACAAAACATATCCCACAAGGGCTCTGTCCATCCTAGCCCAAGGCCTGGGAGAAATGAAATAAAATATCTTTTTTGTTCCAGGTCAGAGCTGAGTCCAACCTGATGTTACTAAACACAGTCAGTGCATCGCCTTCTAGAATAAACAAGGAGCGGTTATTTTCTTCAAGGGAAAAAAACCCAGTAAATTATTATATTAGCAGAATGTAAACAATGGACATTTCCTTATAAAGCAGGCTGGAGGAACCAAACCTTTCCCACCAAAACCTGAGAAGGTGAAGAAGAGAATAAGTGACATTTTGATCCTTTCCCTCCTTGCATCTCACCATGGTATGGAAATCCCTGGTAGCATTTTTTTACTTTGATCTTTCTTCTAGAGTTAACTTAGGATGAGAATAGATATAGGCACATCTCATGAATTAGGCAGTTTATTGCTAGAACGGTTTAAAAAATGGGAATGCAATTTCCTTCCTTTCTCTTTTTAAGGAAAAAAGAACTAATGAGAGACAAGATAAACTCAGTATAAGAACTCTTTATCATTTTGAAGAGGTGAGAGCAATGAGACTTATTTAACTCCAAAATAAATTTACAAAACTTATGCCAGTGTTTATTGAATTCTAAGCCCTAAATAAAGATATTTCATTGTCATTGAGATGGAAAAAAGGAAAAGAAAATATATTTCCTCTTTTTCTTCTCTTACTGAGGATTCTACAACTGTAGCAGTCTTGGGCATAGGCTACAAAATGTCATAAAACCACATTATCTGTCTCAACCACATTATCCACTGAAGCCATGTTTGGGAGCTGAAGCAACTTTATAGTTGTGGGTCTCAGGCTATTACACACAGAGAAATGTCATGCTTTCTCTGTCCAGATATTCTTTGATGTAGCTAATTGTCATGGACTTAGACAGTACCACCAAAATGTCACCCTGAGGGATATTTGAGTAGTTCTTCCATCTCACCAGCATGAAGAGAACCTAGCTTCATAGTGTCTCTAATATCCCACCATTATTGCTATTTTCAATTTAGGGAATCAATTATAAAAGAAATTGGACCGCACAGTCAGTTGATTTCTCAATCTGTCAGTACAGCCTGATCCCTCACTTCCTCCAAATAGGATGTTCTGTCCAGGGAAATCTGATCAGAGGGACAAAGCCAATTCATTTATCAAAGAAATGATGTCTCTATGGAGTCTGCCATAGAAAAATGTCATTTCTTCAACTATTCATAGCTAATGTTCCCAGAATAAGACAAAAATCTGAAAAGGCTGCTTTGAAATGTGTTTATTACAAGCGAGATTTTATTTCCTGGGGAAATGGAGATGAATGCCTCTGAAAGGGGAAAGAAGAGTTTATTCTATGCAAAAATGTGTTCTGGGAGATTCAAAAGCTCTGCTTGCAGCTAGAGGTTGGTCCACTACTGGGCCTATTTTGCACCTGCAAGGAATAAAATCAGAAAGCAAATTATATTCATTGACTGTAATTGCAGCACACATATAATAATTTCTGCAGGAGAGAAACAATACCATATAATCCTCTCTTTGGAATCTGTTTTATATAATGTTGAAAAATAGAGTCCTTAAAAAAAGTAAATGGCATACCCACTCCCCACAAAAACATATTTTATAATCCCTGAAAGAATAACAACATGAGTATATTTTAAATGATTTTTTCCCTTGCAGTCATTAATACGGGTGTTAATTACATAGCAGTTGAAGTAACGTATCTTCTATAAAGGCAATTTAAAAAAAAACACAATTCACTATGGCTCAATTTTTTACCATGAAATCAATGGATGGAAAAAGAATTCTCAAACTTTGGGGCAAAGGATAATATTCAACATTCATTGTAACTGAGGCCTACATTTGCATCTTTTTCAGCTTCTGTGACTTAATCTTCTTCATTTAACTATTTTTTTGAAGTTATGATAGCACTTAAAAATGATGTATGATTGGTCCTCACACTTTGTTGTGGTCCGTCAGCAGCCTGCAGAGATGACAGCAGAGTCAGAAAGTGGGGAGGAAGATGGGTTGTCCAGGAGTCTGAAGAGGATTTGGACAAGGGTCCTGTGTCTGATACAAGGATGGGGCCAGGTCCATCTGGGAGTTATGTGCTGACTCCAGAGCCTCCAGAATCTGACAGCAGCGAGGCAGAGGGAGAAGGGGAGCCTCTTCCCAGTGCATGTGTATGCAGAGCTGCCAGAAGGCAAGAATAGTTAAGACAAAAGGGGCGACTCGGAAGTAAGGCTTGGAGGTGATTGCCCCCCCACCCCTCATAAGACATAAAGGAGGAGCAAAGAGACAAGAATCTTTGCAGGAAGCAACTTTGTTCACACTAGTTAGTTTGAAGCCTCAGTGTTGAATTTGTGTTTCATTTTGGCCTTGTATAATTAATTGGACGTTTAGCTGTTAGCAGCATTTCAAGGAAGATAAAGGTGCATGCTTATCAGACTTATCCTGAAGGACTTTGCCAGTCTTCCATGGGACTATTTATAAACTGTTTCAGATTCATTATGGTCTGTGAATGACTAAAATTCATAGCTGTTGAAAGAAAGAAAAAAGGGTTTGGGGACCAACGTGTGTTCGTTAGTGTCTCCATAAGACTTGAGAAGACTTCTCCAGAAGACTTCAGAACACACTTGTGACCCTTGTTTCATCCCTGCGGTCATGAAATCAAAATTGAGGCTTAGCAACCAGCCTGTATTTATGATGGTTGCCGCATCCCTGAGTTATATGAGCACCAATTGCAATCTTTCCAGTGGGCTGCCAGCAAACAAAGTCAAGGGGCATACAATTTAACAAGCATACAATTTGCTTAATAACTTCTTCTTCTTCTTCTTCTTCTTCTTCTTCTTCTTCTTCTTCTTCTTCTTCTTCTTCTTCTTCTTCTTCCTCTTCCTCTTCCTCTTCTTCTTCTTCTTCTTCTTCTTCTTCTTCTTCTTCTTCTTCTTCTTCTTCTTCTTCTTCTTCTTCTTCTTCTTCTTCTTCTTCTTCTTCTTCTTCTTTTCCCACAGATGCAGGGTCTTCTTTTCAAATCATTGAACACCACTTTCCATGATCAGCTGAGTCTCCAGGCCTGCGGTTTGCATATCTTTGTTGTTGTCTTGCTATCTCTAGTTTGGACACCCGTGAGGTCTCCAGCCATTGACTTCAAGTTGGTAAGCATTCTTGACCATGGTGGAAGGTGCTGTTTTTCTGGACATGTCCATACCAGCAGAGCTGGTCTTCTCTCATCTTCTCTGTAATTGCTGCCACACCAAAATTCTGTCAAATAGTGTCATTTGTGATGTGGTCAAGAAGGGAGATGCACAATATCCAACAGAGCATTCGCATATCCAAGGCATGGAGATAGCTTTCAGTCCCTGTTGTTGCTGCCCAGCATTCGGTGCTATTAAGTATAACAGGGCAGATGGTTGTTTTGTAAATTGTAGTTTTAAGACAGGTTGGCATTTGACTGTCATATAACACATCAGTGAGTTCTCACCAAGCTGCATTCGCCAAGCTGCATTCACCCTTGCTCACACCTCACCATTAATGTCGCCACTATCTTGGAAATGTGATCCCAGATATCAAAAAATGTCCACCTTCTTTAGGTTTTTCCACTGAAGTGTTCCAGGAGAATAAAATGTGCTGTAACTCATTTAATAACCATGTCACTTAATGATGAAACCTCCAATCACAATAGTGGTTGCAAGCTGAGGATTATCTATAGTATTTAGAAGCATCCTACCTTTAACACTTGCTGCTAGGAAATAAGAAGCAAAGTTGGCTTCTTGATTCATGAGTCTTGCTTTTTTGGCTTCCCAAGATATTTGGGTGGCCACTCTAGAAACAGAATGCAAGATTCTTTCAGCTTTTGATCTGATCTAGCTTTAAACTTTGTTTTGTGGCAACAAGAGAGAAGATGTTTTTCCTATTCTCTTTTGCTCTTTCTAGGATATAATAAAAAAGCAAAAGAAATGTTATTTTATCAGGCAATTGGTTAAGACTACAGTACTGAGTCCAATAGTGAAAGAAACCACTTGTGATAGGATATGGCCAGTTGGGGAATTCACATAATTCTCTTTTCTAGGTACATGGTTAATAAGAACATTGGAGAGCCATAGATCTTTCTCCTTGTAATTGGAATAGTCTATGTGGCATATCCACTGAAATTTACCTTTCTGTAATTTAATCTCTTTCTCTCATTTCTCAGCTGAGAAGGGACATCTGCTATATGCATTGGCTTTCCTGGCTCAGTTTTGAAAGCCATAAAGGAGATGAAAGGGTTGTAAAGTAAGTAAACATGATATTGAGAACAGATGTCTATGGAAATTCTCAGTCATCCAGGCATGGTTGTCCCAAAGAGGCAACTGGATTTCATTTTTCCCTTGAAGAAGCTTCACTTCTCATCCAAGAAGCTTTTCCAGTTCTTCAGATGAGAAGGCTAGGTAGTGAAATGTCTTCAAGGAAAAACAAAGTCCAGTTGCCTTTGAAAGATCACTTTGGGGCATATGATAGTGTGTTATGTGACAGATGAATGCCAACCCATCTTAAATCTAAGATTTACAAGACAACTATCTGCCCTGTTGCACAATGTGGCACTGAAGGCTGGGCAGCAACAACAGAGACCAAAAGCTATCTCCATGCCATAGAAATGGGGATGCTCCATTGGATATTGGGCATCTCCCTTCTTGACCACATCACAAATGACACCATTCGACAACATTTTGGTGTGATACCAATTATAGAGAAAATGAGAGAAGGCCAACTCCACTGGTATGGACATATCCAGAAAGAAGCACCTTCCACTGTGTCCAAGACTACCTATCAATGAGAATTCAATGGCCGGCGACTTTGCGGGTGTCCAAAACAGAGATGGCAATACACCATCAACAAAGATATACAAGCTGTGGGTCTGCAGCATGGAGATGCAGCTGATTGTGCAAAGAGGAATTCAATGATCTGAAAAGCAGACCCTGCACTATGAGAATATGCTAGGAAGAAGAAGAAGAAGACTTTTGGGGCATTTGGAGAACAGAGGAGGCAAAGCAATGGTCAGGAATGTGCCAAATGAAAGCATTCAGGAAGCTATGTTTAGCATCAGGAAAGCAATCTCTCTCTCTCTCTTTGTCTCTCTCTCTCTCTTTCTCTCTCTCTCACACACACATGCACACACACTCACACACATACACACAGAGTGGCACCTCACTAAGGTCTTGTACAAAGTGAATATTGTCTCTGAAATGACATACATCTATAATGATATGTGCCCTTATTTGGAGGTAACCAGTGCATCATGCATTTCAAACAATCTTATCACTTTACAGTCTGCCCTTTAAACAGATCAAAGTTTTAGTATGCTTTACTGCCTAGGAAGCAGAGTCTGGCTGAAGATTTATTAATTTTATGCAAATGATTGCACTGTTCCATTGTAATACTTTAAAAAGGATTTACGAGCACCAGAGTTAATAAGACATTCCAAAATTGACTCAGGAAGCATTTAGCTCTTTCATTTTTAAAAAATTCAAGGTCTAACATGCTCAATACTTTACACTATTCTTAGGGTAATATTATTTACTGAATTTTCATTTTATTAACATTGCATGAGCTGATGAATAGTTTTATTACCATGTGTTCAGGTAAAGAAACAAAGACTGAACAATTTATATGCGTCTTCTGGATCTTTTTATACATTGAGATTATGTTTACATCAAAGTCCTGTTCAAGTTTTGATCAAGCTTCCTCATCTTTCTACCTAAGAAAATTTCAGATGATGGGCCTATCATGAGAGTGATTAGTCAGCAGATACTTCCATTTTTTTTTTTACCAAAAATCAGTAAAAAGCTTAAGCTTCAGACTCAGCAAACCATTTAAACTGATTCTTTTTGCTTGTTAATTTACTGTCTTTGTATTTTTACCTGGCATTTCTTGTAATGATACAATCCCTTGGCTTTAAGTCTGACTCAATAGCCTGGAGGCAATGCTGTCCTTCGATTGTAGCTGAAGAGAGCAATGGTAGAATTCTTTATGTCAACTGGTATGAGATGAAAGGCCTTATTACATCTTGATATCCCTTTTGACAAACTGCTGGATCAAGGGCATTGAGCTGAACATAATATCTAAGATTTAATTTACTCCAGTATTGTTTCTGGTTTCTATTCAGAGGATGTGGATTTTTTCTTCCTTTCTTCTTTTTCAAGGATTGCTTAAGTAGTTACACTAGTTTGAATCTGGAACTTCTGTAATATGTATTCCACACAGTCAACTTAAAAATAGCCAGCTGAAGGTCGTGACCCAAGAAAGGAATGGAAGACCATAGAGGTAAACCATTGGCTAAAGGGATGAGGTCTACTGAATACTAAAGGATTCAAATGTTTTAATGGCAATGTGCAAAGTAGGGAGAACAAATAGATAGAACTTAAAGTATGTATGTACTGTATTGCAGAACTAATGATTGGAATACAGTACTGAAAAGAAAATGTAAACAATCTACATTACTGTTCACTGTTGGGTTTTTAAGTCCCCCAATCATTTTTTAATGTATCTCTGGTCTTGTACCCACCCATCCAACCATATCATTTATTGCAAAATATTTTTCCTCTTTTCAGAGCACATATATTACAATATCCCAGGTGTTGCCATAAAGAAGAAAGAGTCAAGCTATTCTCCAAAGCACCTGAGGGCAGGACAAGAAGCAATGGATGAAAACTAATCAAGGAGAAAAGCAGTTTAGAACCAAGGAGAAATTTCCTGACAGAATAATTAATCAGTGGAACATCTTGCCTCGAGAAGTTGTGAATGTTCCAACACTGGAAGTTTTTTAAGAGCTTGGATAACCATTCGTCTGAAATAGTATAGGGTTTCCTGCCTAAAGAAGGGGTTGGACTAGAAGACCTCCAAGGTCCTTTCCAACTTTTCTCTTCCTTTCTCTTCTTTTCAATATGTTGCATATTTCTCCCCAAAGCCGTATCCCCCACTTTCCCCGCCATTATTCTCATTTACAGAAGCATAACATGCAACTATCATCAGCCTGAGGGGCATGATGGTTCAGTGGTAAAAGATGCCTAGTTTGACAATTGAAAAGCTGATAGCTGGGGTTTGAGACCAGAGTGCCACAAGATAGGATGAGCTTCTATTACTTGTCCCAGTTTCTGCCCACCTAACAGTTCAAAAGCATGCAAATGCACGTAATTAAATAAGTACAACCTCCGTGGGAAGGTAACAGTGCACTTTGGTGTATAGTCATGCTAGCCACATGATCATGGAAAATGTCTTCAGGCAACGCTGACTCCATCAGCTTAGTGACAAAGGTGAATATCGCCCCCTAGAGTCAGACTCCACTGGATAGCGGAAATCTTTATCTTGATCATCAGTCTATGAATTCTAATTTTCATGGACACCTACAACAATGCAGTTGTCACTTATACTTTAAGATATATGGTTTATTTGTTTATTATTTATATTCCTCCTTTATTATTTTTACGAATAACTCAAGGCAACAAACATACCTAATAATCCTCCTACTTCCCCCACAACAACAACCTGTGAAATGGCTTTAGCTGTGAAAGAGTGATTGGGCCAAAGTCGCCCAGCTATCTTTCATGCCTAAAGCAGGGTTAAAATTATTGGATTTTAGCCTGGTGCCTTAAGCCACTAGGCCAGGGATGTCAAATTTTCAGTGCACAGGCCAGATGCGTCACACGCTGGTCATGCCCAGGCCCAGTTTAGCAAAGGGGGAAAAAAGTTCTGTTACATCACGTGACGACACTGTGATGCCGTGAGTTTGACACTCCCGCATTAGACCAAATTGGCTCTCTTTTCATGGGACTTTGATCCTTTCATTTAAGATATACCTCTATTTCCTTGCATCTATTCACTACAAAATCAGGCCACCTTCATTCAGGTCTACTGCATCTTTGTCTTTTCTATTAGTGTCATAAATATGCTTTAAAAATAATAATTTATCTTCTTTATATTCAAGTTGCAATCTTTCATATGCCGACAATAGATATCCCAATGAATATTGAGCTCTACTAACTATCATGGCTTTGGTCTACTATGGCTTTCACATAACAATTGACATACAACAACAATCACAAGATAGAAAACATGGAGAATTGGTTACCCGTCCTCGTCATTTCCCATACCACATGCAGCATCTCCTGCTAATGATAAGCATTCTATTTTATGTAAGCTAGGATCAACAAATTAGATACTACCTTACATAACAACATATAAACATATAAAGAGGTACATGTAGGGTAGGGGTCATTGTCATTTCAATTTAATTTTTATACTCTGTAAATAAGGATCTCAGATATTAATGAAGGAATGTTCTTTAACCAGATGTTAGTTGAAATACTAGGCAGACACATAATGGTCCTAGCAGTTAGTAGAATGAAATGTAAGATGAAATGCTGTAACAAAATGTTTAATTCAAACCATATTTGCACTGGGCATGACTTCAGGTGAAAAATATATTTTCAGGAAATAGTGGAGGTGTTATATGTAACAGCTATATATGATGACAGTCCTCCTCTTTGTCTGCTTTTCTTTCAAAGCAGGAGTATAAATTTTGATAATCTCTAGTGTTTTGCAAGAATTCTTTTTCCCTCATATTTTTTCCTATATGCAATAGAGCAGAGGATAAACATTGGGAAGTTCACAGAGAAAAAGACAGAAAGGGAGTGTGTGTGTGTGTGTGTGAGAGAGAGAGAGAGAGAGTCAGTCTCCAATGAAATGAATGAATATTCTCCAGTGAAAGGAGAACATAGTTATAGGTTAGCTGTGCCAGCCAATTCCTGTTGCAATCCCAACTGTTGCCAAGTACCTGAAAGGATCAAAAACACAAAAACACAAAACACCTTGGCTTCAGAGACAGTGTTGATGCCCTTCAAGAATAAATTGTTTATACGCCAAGCACATCACCATTATTTTTTAATTCTTTCAGCATGTATCAAATACAATGTCCCTATTAGTTGTAAATAATATGCTAGCACCTGAAATTAAAAATGGCAACATGTGGAACTGGGAACTGAATCAAGATTGATTTTTGTTCTTATGATTGAAGGATTCTTTAATCGTTCTTAAGAGAAATACATCATTTCTGAATGTCCAGACATAATCTCTGCTTTATAAACCTTGGCTCTAAAGTAAAATCTGGATACATTTCTTCATATAACACAATGGGCACTAGATGTATAACTAGCAGAAGGCACTGCCAACCTCACCTATCTAATCAGTATCCCAGTCTAGTATTCATATATGCCTTTGCCTTTGATCGTTAATGCTTTATAATTCTAGATGTGTATCCAGATTAAAATAATTCTAGATGTGTATCTAGATGAAAATAACAGGACTTTCCCTGCTAATAGGAAAGTTTGATTTAGCAGAACAATGATACAGGAAGAAATGGTTAAAGAATGGTTATGGATTTGTGTTGAATTTTGATTGTAAGTCATAACTGTCAGTTGAGGCATTCATGTAACCAGAACTGATTTTGTGACTGTTGTTGCAGCATTTGTTAAGTAAATCATGTCTGAATAATAATAATCATAAGCATGAATCATGCAGTTGTTAAGCAATTAATATGGTCAAAAGTCTCATTTCATTCTTTCAAATTTGTAGGGAACTGGCAAAATACTGCATATTGCAAATCATGATCACATGGCAAGACAATGCAAGTAATTGCAAATGTGAACTGATTGCTAAATGCCCAAAATGTGTTCAGGTGACTATGGGCGAGCCACATGACATTTAATAATGGCTGGAAGTGCTTTAAAGGCCATAAGCATCTTTCCATTTCAGACTATTATAACTCTGAATGGTCATTAAATGATGAATCATAAGTTGAGAACTTCATTTATCATATTTATTTCAGCCTCCGATTCAGTCCCTCTCAAAGGGGATTGTTTTTCAAATAACTGATTTAGGCCTAAACTGAATCTTCCAATGGATGATGATTCCACTGAGACTCTATGCATATTTCAGGTTTAATTTTACCACCCTTTTTTGTCTCTCACATTTTCAAACATTTTGCCCTGATCACCTGATTTGAAAAGATTATTCCCAATTCTATTTATCTTTGACTCTTAGAGCTTTAGGGGGCAGATCATTTCAAAATCATCAAACTAATTTAACAATTGATCAGTATAAAATTCACAAAGATCAGAATTGCCAAGCATCCCTTCTTACCTTACAGTTGTTTCGTCATGCCTTCCTTTCCAGTTCTCTGTCTCAGATTTCTTTCTATCCAAACATTATGTGGCACTTGAATCTTCCCCCCTTCTATTCAGCTTTAGGCATGTGATAGTATATTCCCACTAAATTCACTGAACCTGTTTGAGTGAACAGCAACATTTCACCTCTGGGTAAGTCCACAGGCTAGAGTTTCATGCTGGAAGGCATCTGTAATGACTGAGTAGATAAAATCAATAGTGGCTTAGCACTCCCATGGTAATAAATCAAGTTGTTCTGGAAGTAGACAGTAAATTTTTGACCTTGACATCCATAAAGAGAGACACATCATATGGAACAAGCTAATAAATTATGACAGTTGATGTACACACTACCACATAATGGCCAGCAAAAATATATAAAGTTTAAATTGATAATATATTCCTTCCAATTTATCTATTAATTTTTTTCTATTACTGTCATCTTCCTTTCATAAGGAAGAAGCTCACCTAGATCTGGAACACTTTGGAAAGTAGCAGGTGAGCTAATGAAGTTCTAATGATTGCTGCCATTTGCAGCAACATCAGTATCACAATACCGATAACGATGAGTCCTTTTCCCTAAAAATATTTTTAGGAGAAATTCAGATAAATGATAACCAGGTCATCTGTCACAAAATTTTGATTTTTAAGAGGCCACTTATAAACCTCTACACAGTGGTGGGATTCAAACTGTTTTTACTACTGGCTCGGTGGGCATGGCTTGGTGGGTGTGGCATGACATGGCTTGGTGGGCATGGCAGGCAAAGGATACTGTTAAGTTTGAAATGCTGAATGACGGGCACAGGATAAGTGCTAACTTGTAGAAATTTATTGATTGTCGTCTTGTAGTCTGAGCAAATTCTCAGGCTACCGTCTTTTTTGAGGGGTGTGACAATGGGCGTCTCCCATTTGGCGAAATCTGTTGGCTCAATGACCCCTTGTTTTAATAGTTTATCCAATTCCGCATCTAGTTTTGGCCGAATAGCGAATGGGACCCTACGCGGTTTTAGCCTGATTGGGACTGCCTGGGGGTCAACTGAGAATGAGATGGGGGTACCGTTATAACACCCCAGCTCCTCGCTGAATACATCTGAGTAATCAGCGAATAAGGAGTCAGTGTCTGAGGTTGAGACAGCATGGACTCCTGTTAGCCCTAGGCCGAGATGGGGGAACCAATCGAGCCCCAATAAGGTGGGTAGATTGCCGTTAACTACCACTAGAGGTAGGTGACCTTTAAAAGCTCTAAAACTGACAAAGAACTTGCCTCTGCCGATTACAGGAATGGTCTTCCCCTGGTAGTCCTTCAGGCTAAACTGGCATCTCTGGAGCCGGCTAGTGGATAGGCTTGGTTGGAGCCTCTTGAGGGTGTTCCACGAGATAATTGAGAGCGCTGACCCTGTGTCAACCTCCATACGGCACGGTTTACCTTCTAGGGAAACGGAGAGAGAAATTTTACTAACAGTGTGGCAAGTGTGTTTGGCATGGTGGTGCGTGCGACAGTTCAATACTTGCCTCTGTGGGCCCGATTGCGAGGGGGGGTGCCTTTGTGCTGAGCTTTGAGGGGCTTGGCAGACTCTCGCGATGTGTCCCCTTTTATGACAGTTATTGCAGGTGGCTCCTTTAAACTTGCAGGTGGCCCTCTGGTGAGATCCCCCACAGGCTAGGCACAGGATGATGCACTTGGGTGGACCGATGTTTTCTTGTTTGGTTCCTACCTGCGGCCGTCGGTCATTGGAGAGGCGGTGGACGTCGTTGTCATCATTGATGGTTTCCTCTGCTACCACCTCTTCGGAGTGGACGGGAAGCGATGTCAGCTTGGCACTAGGGCCATGGATTTCGGTGGCTGAGTGCGCTGCCAGCTCAGCTGCCAAGGCCTCCTCGACTGCTTGTGCGAGGTTGAGGTCCTTTTTTGCGAGAAGGCGCCTTTGCAGGTGGAGATCCTTGACTCCGCAGACTAATTGATCGAGGAGCATGTCCTCCAGGTAGGTTCCAAACCCACAATGCAGTGCTGCTGTTCTGAGGGTGGCCATATACTGATTTATGGTCTCCTTGTCCAATTGTTTCCTCATACGGAAGGTGAATCTCCTGGCAATCTGTGAGGGCCTGGGAGAATAGTGGTTAGTGAGGATTTCAAGTAACTCGGACCACGGAATGTTTTTCAACTCACGAGGAGCCACGAGGGCCGTGGCAGTATCGAAAACAGTGGCTCCACAGTATATCAGGAAATACGATTTTTTCCGATGCTCTCCCGCATCCGCCAGGCCAATTGCATCGATGTAATGATTAAAGCGGTTCTTATATGATTCCCACTTCTCCTCATCTGGCTTGAACGCTGGGAAGACTGGATTGGAATTCATGGTGCTGGAACCGGTAGAACTACCTGTGGGAAAAAATCTCTCTGGGGCAGCAGACAATATTTTGGTGCCTGTGGCAGGCAAGTGATTTCAGCTCCGGAGAGGCTTTTCGCAGTCCTCTCTTTCTCTCTGGGTTAACCATGTTTGGCTGTTAGCCGTTGGCGGCGTTTGGTTTTGCGCCTGTGTGGGCGTCAGTGACTTGACTACAGCGCTGTGCTGTACCTTTTAGGTTTGAAATTCAAATGACAGCCGTTTGAATTTCGCGCCTAATACTGAGCGGCTGCGGCTCGCAGCGCTTCACTTTCCCTGTAGCTGGGCTAACAAGCGGCTACAGACGCTTCTGACTTTCGATTCTGACCGCTCTCTCTGGCTGCGGATCAGCGTTCGCTGCTTGCTGGCCGCTTTCTCTGCCAGCGGGTCAGCGTTTGCTCTTTTTGTTTGCTCTTTTTGTTTGCTGACCGCTCTCTCTGGCTGCGGATCAGTGGCTAGTGACTCAGCGGTTGCATGGTGCTTCTGGTAGCCATCCCATCCTCGTCGCCAGTGTTAAGTTTGAGCAATGAGAGGCTGAACCAGAGCATGAGTGCAACAATACTTTATTATAGCAATAAAGGGCTGACCGTGCTTGCCACGCCTGGAACTGGCTCGCAGCAATCAGCGACTGGTGGGACCCCGCAGCCTGCTTTTATAGCTGGCTGCTGGGGAGAACCAGCCAATGAGTGAAGGGAAGAATGCCCACGCAAAGTGAGTGGACCTGAGTGAGAACTCCTAGAGTTCTCAGGACATAATAGATACTATAATATCCTCATTCCCTCCCCACTCCTGGGGGAAGGATACTGCAAAATCCCCATTTCCTCCCCACCCCACTAACCTGCTTTCCAGCTCCGCTCTCCTGTGCAGGGCAACCAAAGAAGACCAAGCCAATCAGTTGGGACTCGGGAGGCAGAGAATAGATGGGGGCAGGGCCAGTCAGAGGTGGTATTTGCTGGTTCTCCAAACTACTCAAAATTTCCACTACCGGTTTTCCAAAACTGGTCAGAAACTGCTGAATACCACCTCTGTTCTGCACTGATATGGAATAGTAACTTTTTTTATTATTATTATTAAAATGGGTGAGAAGCAGTATTCCTAAACATACAATATTGATCACCTAACTGATAGAATCAAGTTTGATCAACGCATCACCATAGTTTAGATGTTTAAATGTTATTTTAATACTTTCACTGTTTTTATTTTTGTTTCAAAAAAATAATAATTATTATAATATACGTTTTGAATTGTGAGCTGTTCAGAACCATATGCTGAGATGGGCTGTTATAGAAATAAAATCAAATCAAATTGCCATTCCTTTGTATTTTTTCAATCTATATGACAGGTGGAAGTGCAGAATCAACATGGCAGGTGGAAGAGTCATTTCAAATGACTTACAGAGGTTCCACATTTTCCTTGATATGCCCTATGCCAGCTAATTATACCAGCTTGCATTATGGATTGTAAAACCTTGTATTTTGAATTCAGGTAGCTTACATAAAAATTGTGGACTATTAAAAGATAATGTGAGATTCTGTAGGTGAATCCAGAAAATCTTAGTTAAATAATATGGTAACAGTTAAAACACTCATAGTGATGGATGACTATTTTTTTAGTATCAATATTTTCTCTAATCAGTATTCTGAAGTATATAACACAATTAAGTTTGAAGTGGGGATGTTGTAGAATTAATTCTCTGTGTATGTATAAAGGAAATGACTTTGTTCATTTTCAGATGAATACAAGATTGCACATGTTTGAGAAATCTGGCACAAAAAAATGCATACAGATACTCCTTGACTTATAACCGTTCATTTAGTGACTGTTTGAAGTTACAACAGCAGTGAAAAAAGTACCTTGTTACCAGTTTTCACCCTTATGATTGTTGCAGCATTCCTATGGTTATGTGATCAAAATTTAGACACTTGGCAACTGGCATGTATTTAACTGGCATGTAATAGTTGCATTGTCCTGGGGTCATGTTTTTCTGACAGTTAGAACAATTAACCAGTGGAACAACTTGCTCCAGAAGTTGTGAATTCTCCATCACTGGAAGTTTTTAAGAAGAGATTGGATGACCATTTCTCTGAAATGTTATTGGATTTCCTGCCTGAGCAAGGGGTTGGACTAGAATACCTCCAAGGTTTCCTCCAACTGTTATTCCAGTGATGGCTAAACTTTTTGGGCTCCTGTGCCAAAAATTGCATGCACGTCAGCACCCAGATGCCCCCCCCATGCCCCCTGCTCATGCAAGCATGATTCCCCTCTGCCCACCTGCACTGTGTGCCTCCCAGCTGATTGTTGGCCTCCCAGAGGCTTGAGGGAAGCCTCTGCAGCCTTTGGAGGCCAAAAAATGGGCTCATTTCATCACTTCCGGTATTTCCGGAAAGATAGGAAGTAATGAAATGGGCCTGTCTTTGGCCTCCAAAGGCAGCAGAGGCTTCCCTCAAGCCTCTGGGAGGCCCAAAAAGAACTCAAATGGGCTGAAAATCTGCTGGGAGGTGCGCACATGTGCAATACAGGTAAGTTTGGCTGGGGCTCGCATGTCCGCACAAATGGCTCTGCATGCCACCTGTGGCACACATGCCATAGGTTTGCCATCACAGCTCTGTTCTGTTCTGTTCTGTTCCATTCCATTCTGTTCCATTCCATTCCCTTCTTCATGTGATCACCATTTGTATCTTTCTCAGTCTGCCTCTGACAAGCAAAGTCAATGCGGAAGCCATTAATGGTCACATGAGTCCTTAGCAACTGCAGTGATTCATTTAACAATTGTGGCCCCCAAAATGGGGCAAAACTCACTTAACAATTGCCTTGCTTAGAAACAAAAAATTTAGCCTCCATTGTACATATTAGTGGATAAAAATGAATAAGCATATTGAAAACAGAATGATTTTTGATTAAATACAAGTAAAGGTGTTATGGAGAGAACAGTGTCTGATTTATACATCCTTAGTTTCAAGAATTATATCCCTCAATCCTTCTTTGCCATCAACAGGTTTTCTATAAAGATGTAAGCTGCTAAGAGGAGATATAAAGCATTTTATTATTTGTTTTAAAATATGTTATAGTTAAATGCATATAATTATAATAACCTCAAGGTTTTTTTTTCATAAATGACAAATGTCATCCTATAGCCCACAAATTGTTGAACCTAGTGTATCAAATGCATTATCAATTTAAATATTGTATCAGTCTATTTCCATGTATGTAATGACCAGTCTTATCAGCCAGATATGTAATCATGTATGTAAGAATAAATGTCATGAAGGAAAACAGACTCACCAAGACAAACAAAAATGTTGTATTGTCATTAAAAAGAATACTATTTGGAATGCAACTTTCAGTTTTGTGGGGGGGAAAGGTGGAATATGAATGCATTAAATGAACATTAGATTTATAAATGCTTGTGTTTTGTTTTTATTGCCTTTGGGTAAAAGTAAAACATTATACAGATTTATATTTAAACTGTTAGTAAGAGATGCCAATTACAAAAAAACTATTAGCACTTCCCACTTCATATATTTGCAGTATAGTTAATATGAGAATAAATGAGGCAGTTCATAACGCTTTATTCTATAGAACATAAACTGTTGCTAATGCCAGGTCTTAGCACTTTCCCTATCAATCCGTTTTAGAATACAGATAAATTCCTTTACAGAGAAGATGGGTTCACATGGACATTTGTGAATATGTGTAACAGAAATAGCCACAAGCTAGCAGTAGGATCATGATATATGTAGTGCTTTTAATGAACAGAATTTTCTTTTTCTTTTTCAATTCCAGGAGAAAAAGCCATAGGCATTGCATACATTACTAGCACAAATACACAAATCTAGAAAAGAAAAAAAATAGACACTTGCATTTCAAAATAGAAGATCCAAAGTATGTTTTGAAAGAAAGAGGTGTTTTAAACAAAAAGTATACAAATTGCCTATAGATTTTGGACTTGAAATGTTCTTCATCCCTCTTGAAAAAAAATAGCTTCTCCTTTTATGGAGCCCATGTCAGTTTCATGTATGAACAATGGTAATTAAAGCAAAAGGAGAAACAGGATCTCATTTGATCAGATTCAAAATAACCAACTATAGAAACTTGTGAATTTGAAGAGTAGATAATCAGGAAAGACCAGATCCTAAATTCTCTTAACTCAGTTCCCTTTCTATCTGTAGGTTCAAAGATATAATTAGGCATAAAGTTTAAATCTTAAAATCTCCAGAGTAAGTTTGTAATGGTATAGATATTCTGAGTCCTTTCAAAATGTATCATTATTAATATTTTTATTAATGTAGAATAATTGTTGTCAAAGACTAACTTTAATGTTTTTAAATTCTCTTTTGAACTTTAGCATCTTTTATGATCATAGCTTCTTAGTGGGATGAATCTTTCTTTTTTGCCTTTTCTGGGTCCCACATTTCGTTCCCTGTTAAAAGCATTTCACTGGAAACTATTCTTTCCATGTCATTAAATGTGACCAGCTCAGACACCCCTTACTTTCACTATGGAGGGTTTACCATGAACCCATCCACATGTTCATGTGAATGTGGAAAAATGAATGTGCTGGTTAGATATATTTCATTACTGGTAATGCATCTCAGGTTCTCCTTCTCCCTCTCTAATGAGTATCTATGTCAGAGGGTATTGCTTAGACACACGGAATGAATAGGTGGATTCTATATAAGAGAAAGCACACTAATTGGGTACCTCTCTACTAGGCACAAGGAGGATCAGGTTTTTTTGTGTGAAAATCCTCCCTTTTAATCTTCAGAAGGAATATTCTTGTGCTACTACTACAGTCATCTTGAACCCTCTGTTTTCTGTCCCTTTCTAGTTCAACTAATACCAAGGAAACTCTTTCATAGGAAGCTTCCACTTTAAGCATAGCACCATGGATACCTCATAAATAATACCTATATTATGCTGCATACCTTACATAAAAGGACAATCTCCTATTTGAAGTTTTATATCTGAAGTAATGTCTCTTCAAAGCCTGACTTAAGAATAAAAAAAAATAGAATACAAGCAGGGATTGAATAGGTACATTGATTGATTCCCCCTCTTCTGTATCGCAAAGTAAAACCAAATGTCATAACAAAGAGTTTTACTATTTTAGTTACAGTAAGTAATAACATACCTATTATGTGCATATTTGTGGCTTTTTTCTGATTATGCAATTTCCTCTTTTTCTTTGGTACGTGCATCAATTTAATCCATCTGCCTTGGATGGATTATAGAGAGATTGGTAGAGCACACTACTTTGTTCTCTGTTTTAAAAATTCAATAAAAGATTATAACAGCAATTTATATAATGGTAAAGAGACACAGGTTTTACTAGAGACAACAACACATAGCTAGGCTGTTAAGACTTCATTAAACAAGTCAAAAGCCTGATCTTCATCCTAGAACTGAAAAGCATTGAAATGGTAGCTTATTGTCTTGGTAGTATACAAGTAATTGGTTAGCTGATTACTTTCCTAAATGGAAAGAAAGTGAAATCTAAAGGAACTCAGAAAGCAAGAAAGAATAAATTTAAGTGAGGCAGTTGACAGTTGGACCAGATAAAAAGAAGAAAAGGAGGTAGATAATATACATAACGCACAGCATCAGTTTAACCAGAGAAGATCGTGTGCTCAAAACTGCTTCAAAGCCAAGTTGGTTTAGTGGTTAGAAAGGTCAAGTACAGCCAGCATGAAAGCCAACTGGGTGATCTTGAGCCAGTCACTTTCTCTCAGCCCTAAGAAAGAAACAATGGCAAAACTTCTGAAAAACTTTGTCAAGAAAATTTCAGGGACTTGTCCAGATTCTGAGAATTAAACACAATTGGAAAGGAGGAAAAAAATAGGTAGACATGCAGAGCTAAAGAAAGTATTTTGAACCTGTTCCTGGTTGATTAATGATTCAAAGAGCTTCAGAAATTTATCTGAGCTGGCCCTGATGTGCTTTCAGAGTCTGTTTATGTTGAACTTCATTTAGTAAGGAGACCTCATATTGTGAAAGAGCCCCGATAAATCTGGTTGTTGAATAAAGAACTTAGGCAACTTGTTATCCCTTTAACCACATTGACACATTTGTTCATTTAGGAATATATACATATCATTGTGACCTACATGAAACTCCCACAGCAGTCAGTAGAAAAGAGAGGCAGAAACTCAACAAAATGCAAAAAGAGCTGAATAGTTGTTTTTTCTCAAAATTGTATAGAGCCAGCATAAACCTTGGTCATGTTCACTTTACTTCATACCCTTCAGCAGCAATCTAAATAAACATATCAAAAAAATGTCCACTATATTCAGTAGCAGTTAGCATTTAGAACACATACAAATGGATTATTCTCCAATATTAATAGAAATAATATATTCTTATATCCCATATGGTTGGGTCAAACACTGCAGCCTTTAGAAATTAATTTTCCTGCATGTGTTTGAGTCAGAATGAGTGGGGTTCCCAAATGGAGAAATATAATGTACTTTAGCCCTCATTGCTATTTAAATATTTCAGTTTATTGTAAGGCATGTGTTATTTTTCTTTTGTGTTTTTTATATGTTTAATAATTTTCTACATTGCCAGAGTTACATCATTCGAGGGGGGAGCAGTCATGAAAATATTCTAAAAAAATAAATGAATAAACACAGGTTTTTTGGACATGTAAAACATGATAGAGACAACTAAAAGCTCTTTAATATAATTTAATTAGTAATCTTGGTTGAGATAAATTGCATTTGATGACCATGATGGATAGCAGTAAAATATTTCAGACATTTAAAATCCTTGGTATTTCCATTATTAGAAAGAGACTGTCATGTTGTCTGTCAAAAAGCTGTTTCATTTTCCCCTTTCCCATGTGTTAAGTTATGATTATTGCCAACATAGGTAAAAATATCTCTTTCTCTCTGTGTTGTATGCTTCCATGCTGACTATAAAAGAATTTGTAATATAGTGTTGTGAGAGAGAGAGAGAGAGAGAGAGAGAGAGAGATGGATAGATGTGGTTTGGCAGAGAAGTTTTATTATCCACTCATTGCAATATCGCCATAGCTGACTTTTCACTTTAACACTGAAAATTAAACTGCACACTGTTGTCATATTTTTTCACCTGATATGCCATATTCATTTCTAATAATGACTTCCATCAGAAGAAACATGAAAACTTTAAATGGCATAAAATGAATGTTCCTAGAAAAGTGGTTAACAACTCTACACTTGGTCTCCAGAATAAACTTTAGCTAATATGATGGTCCTTGAGTTATGTCTATCTTGAACTTTTCCTTTTCTTAAAACTCCACTAATGCAGAAACCAGGTCTATTAGATCTGTTGAACATGCAGGACGAAAACATTTTCTTGATATACAGCTTGATTACCAAACCCGAACTATTAAGTATTCAAGCATGAATTGTTATCTGAAGATAAATCAGAGTTGTCAGATAACTCACTTGAATCTGCAGTGGATGTGAAAGGTTTTAACAGGAAGAAGGGCTGTGAAGTCCTTTAACTTAATTTAAACAGATGCTACATCTGATAGAGCTTCTTTGGCAAATTTAAGAGGCTCATAGGTAAATATCAGTGAAATTCAGGTGAAAATAAAAGTAATAATGCAGAAAGTAAAGAGATATAACTTTTGAAGACCAGTTGGCAAAAAACCCAAATAAAAATATAAATGGTAAAGAAAGTTAACTAAGAGTGATAAAATTTTATTATGTCCTTTAGTTCCAGCATTGAATAAATTAGAAGGGCAGTTTGATGTAGTGGTTAAGGCATCAGCCCAGAAACCAGGAAACCATAGGCACAAATCTAGATCAGTTATCTTGGGCCAGTAATCTTCTTTCAGCCTTAGGAAGGAAGCAATGACAAATCACTGCTGAAAAATGTTAGCAACAAAACTTCTAGGACTTTTCTAATCAGTCTCTGAGGATCAGGCATGATTGAATGGATTTTTTTAAAAAATAAACTAATTCCATATTGTCAAATGTATTAGCTGAATTAATTACTGGGAATTACACATATACTTTAATCATTCAAACAGAGCATAAGAGTTATCTAGATTATTGTTGGATTAAAAGGAATTTTGTTTTCCGCATTAGTTAACCATTTGTGCTTCTTCTAATTTCATTTGGCTCCAATTGCCTTGTTTAGCTCTCTTACACATATCCAAGAGAAACTAACAGACCTAACTCCATATTCTTGAGGAATTAAGGAAAAATGTACAGTACTATTCACAGAAAAGACCGTTTTCTTCAGACAAGAAAAGTATATAATAGTTTTACAGTTAAGACTCTAAATAAGGATGAATGTGAAACTTTCAATAATCTGTGCAACTTGAGCAAGTCACCTTGTAAGGAAAAACACATTATTTATGTGGAGTAAATCTTCAACAGCCATTTTGTCAATATTCTTCATCATATAGTTCTCAGTGATTTTATATTTTACTTTTTTTCAGATATGGAGAATGGGCATGGGTGGGTACTACTCTAGGTAAATTAAACCAGAATTGATACAGATATTTTGGAGTAATTAGTGAAGCAAGGAATTTAGTCAAAATCAGGGTAATCATACAAGCAAGAATGCTTGATCTTTTGCCTTCATCTTAATTTTAAGATTAAACTAAGCAGTTCCATAATCAGTATCTGACTAGGCCTTGAATAATAATTGAGCTACTCAACCTCTTTTCAGCAATAATACAGTAAAATTTATTCAATGTACTCCATCTGATGATGTATATGTATGGAGACATCATTTTGGTTGTTTATTACAAAAATTCTGAAGAAATTTTGTTATCAATTGTTACCAATGTTTTACTTCCAAAAATAACTTGATGAAGATTCAGAAAATTATAAAACCTTGCATATATTAGTGCTAATCATCAAGCTGACCCTATAACATTTATCTTAAAATAGATTTTGACATTATTGCTTATGCTCAAATAATAGTATTTTCCCCTTGTGGGCGGTCCAAATATCATTCTCAGAAAATAATAATAATAATGTGTCAGTAAAATCAAAAGATGGTTTAGAATCATTTTGGCTTCAGACATCAATATTTCTTTCAGATGTTTTTAAAACTTATTAAGCAATTTTTTTTAAAAAAGCATATAAATTAGAAGAAAGTCAGAAAAATCTAAGACAGTACTACAGTACTACTTGGGGATTACTAATGAGTAATTCATTAGGGTTTCAGGAACAAAAAATAAACTGAAAAATTATTTTGCCACACGATATCTTTCCCTAATGTATTTGATGTTTAAATATAGTAGGAAATAACAATTTCATTCTGCTGGCAATAAAGTATTAGTGTTAGGTATTTTCACATATTGTACACAAAAGCAAAATCCCCAGACAATCCATTTGCAAATCGATATGCAAATATATTTGATCTCAAGTCTAAAAAAAGAAAACCTGTGGGGTTACTACTGTAAAATTTATAAAAAATCACAGGCCCTATAAAAGTTGCCTTTAATACTTCACATAAGGAGCCCAGAAAATTTATAAGTCCCCATGAATAAGAAACCTGTTCACTCTAAAGTTATTACTTCTAGAAGCACTTACAGACTCAACCAGGGGCATCAAACTTGCGTTGTCATGGCATTGTCACATTATTATTGTGATTTTTCCCCTTTTGCTAAACCAGGCATGGGCATGGCTAGCATCCAGCCCATGGGTTGCAAGTCTGACAGCCCTGGACTAAACATTCAATATACCATATAATAAACTACTGTTGATCTATGATTGATGAAAAATTAAAATCTGTAGGAAGACTCATATACTTGCATGAAGTATAATAGGTATTCGATTATTGTTAAAATGGCTATTTGTGACTGCCTCTGTATACTCATTCAAACAGCTGAGTTTCATTTCTAACAAACTTTTGAAGATCAATAGGGAATATAAAGATATTGTAATATGGTATATTAGCATGGTAATTTTGACTCTAGCATTCTAACATTCCTTTTAACCTGTTTTCCTGAAAATACGACCTATCTTGAAAGTAAGTCCTAGCTTAATTTTTCACCCAATATAAGCCCTACCCCCCCCCCCCAAAAAAAAGTCCTAATTAAGATTCTGCCCATTCCAGAGTGGATGGGTAAAAATTAAGCTATGGCAGGGATGGGGGGTGGGGGTTGGAGCTGCCCTGCTACTTCCCTTTGGAGAGTTGTAGCTAGGCCTTGCACATCCCGACACCTGCCTTGCCAGCCCATTTCTTTGGAAGCTGGCAAGGCCGACAAGGCTTCCCTGAAGGCCTCTGTAGCTGATAACAAAGTTCGAGATTGATCTGGAGCTCTGTTATCCCCTCCAGAGGCCTTCAGGATAGCCTTGTCGGCCACAGAAGAAAAAGTTCCTGAAGGCTTCTGACAGAAAAAAGGAGGCCGGGGGTGACATGTGCAAGTGAGGTTAGTCAGTGGATGACATCCCCCGAAAATAAGACCTGGTAGCTTTTTTGGTGGCAAAATATATATATAAAACAGGGTCTTATTTTCATGAAAACACGGTATCTACAGGGACAATCTCTAAGAAGGAATGAATCTGTAGGTTGTGAAGAATAACTACAGTTTTTATTATTGTTTCAACTAGTAGTATAATCAGAATTTAGTTTTACAGGAATCCTGGCTTGGCTATCAACTATTGGATCCAGTTTGCAGGGATCTAGGTGGTCACCAGATGGCAGCAAAGAGATACAGACAACTTAAATTTAGTGGTCATTTCTGTATTTATAGTTCAGAACTCATAGATCTTCTAGAAATTCTTACCTGTATTGATGTTGACAGTCCTTCAATAAACATGAAAAAATCTCATGTGCTATTTGTCATAGTAGAATTTGCATGCATCATCTTGTTTCTTTTGCTTTTCCCAACCAAAAAATAATTCAGTTATGTTGCTTTGGTAAAGTTTTTTTTAAACTCTAATCTTCTGTGTCGATATTTTTACTTCTTTCTCTGCTAAATCAGCAGTACTGAACATAAGCTATGAATAATACCTTTCAGATTAAGATATAAGCAAAAATTTAACTCTCCTTTGGCAAGAAGGGATTATTTAATTTGCATATATACTTCAAAACTAAGCATGCGAGCCAAAAATGGATGCTTATTTGAAATTAACTTGCAATATTTTGTTTGTGACCTTTTAAAGAGAAGTTTGAGGAATTAAAACTTTGGGAAATTGAATGAGAATTTATTTTATCCACATCTCCTAGACAAAAATATGAGAAAGCACACTTTCCTAATAATGTACTTTTCAGGATGTGTGTTTTTGTGTGTTTATCCACAAACAAATACATACATACATGTTCTAAAATAAAATTTAGCATTCTATAGAATTAATTGAAACTTTTTAATAAATTGGCATGTTGAGATAAGATATGCCAATCTATGTGTGTTCATGTGGGTGTATGTGTACCCACATATATATTTGCAATCAATTATTTTAATAGATTTTGAAAATAGAAATACATAATGCAATGATACAATGAATGGATGAACACAACAAATTCTTCCATATTTTACATTCTTACTGTTTCATTATATTATAATGAGAAGTTGAAATATTGACACGTGATGCCCAAAATAATTCAATTTCTCCCCATGTTTGCATAAAGCAAACACTGGAAAAAAAAATAAAGCAAAACATTTCTTTCTGATTTCTTTTAATAGAAAGTGGTGTGTTTGTCAAGGTCTGTGGTGTGTGTGTATCAAAAAAGTCAAGATGGTAACAATTGAAGGCCACCATTTTATTTGTGCTAATGGCAAAAGATGGGCCTTAATTTATTTTGAATTTTTAGCCCACAATTTTTGTGGAGATGGTGGTGATTGTGGAGGAGGAGGAAGTTACAATACACATGAGCCACAATAGACAAGTTAATTTTCTATTTGCCATCTTCCTGTATTTCTATATTCTATGTTATTTTCTGGAAGTGTCTCACACTGCCAGGGAACAAATAAAGTATGATTTCAAAGGTTGTGCTCTAGCTCATAGATCAACATTCCTCAACCTCCCTCTTTCCCAATGTGTTGGACTACAACTCCCAGAATCCCCAAAAGCACCCTTCTGATTGGGAATTCAAGAACTATAGTCCATTTGGGGTGGAGAATGAAGATTAGAGAAGGCTGCTTTAGTTGTATAAGTTTTGGATGTCTTGTATAAAGTCAGAATAATATTGTACTTCATGAGAAATTGTAGGAGAAGACTGTAATTAAGAGAAAATAGCTGAATTTTGTTTAAGGTAAATCTGACTGGCATGGTGGCCTAGAGGTGAAGCTCTTTCCTCACAATCAGAAGGTTGTGAGTTTGATCGTAGGTAGCCACATATATTTCTCACTGTCTGGGTGTAAAATGAAGATATCTGCTGTAAGCTATGAGCCATGGTGGTGCAGTGGTTAGAATGCTGTATAGTAGGCTAATTCTGCTGACAGCCAGCTGACAGCAGTTTTGGCAGTTCAATTCTTACCAGGTCAAGGTTGACACAGCCTTCCATCCTTCTGAAGTTGGTAAATGAGGATCCAGATTGTTGGAGCAATATGCTGACTCTGTAAACTGCTTAGAGAGGGCTGTAAAACACTATGAAGAGTATATAAGTCTATGTATGCTATTGCTGTCCAGAAAGGCATCTGGCCAGTAAATGCTCACCTCCATTCAGTAACCCTGTTTCTACCCTGATGCAAGGGATTGCAGGGTCATTTAAAGAAAAAAAAAAGGTTTAAGGTAAATATACTGGTGTAATATACTGGTGATATAAGTATACTGGTGATATAAGTAATATAAGTAATATACTGGTGATATAGCACATACTTCTGACTCAAACAAGAAAATCTCTAAAGACAAATTTAGCAATCTGTTTTAACGTTAAATGTGAATGTCTTCTCAGTCAAACAGGTTGCTAAATTTGTCTTAAAAAGTGAGCTATGAAAAGTGATTTTCATACTGAAACTCAAAGCACTTTTTCAGTTTTATAATGGAATACATAATTCTTTGACACAAAAAATAATAAGCAAATAGTGTCTCCTTCCCTTTGTACTTTTATATTTTTATTATAGTTTTTCTCTGATAGACAATTAATTACAAAGGTATTTCTAATAGAGACTCTGGCAAATAAATCTAAAAATCTTATTAAAAATTCTCTGGTCTAGATAGATAGATAGATAGATAGATAGATAGATAGATAGATAGATAGATAGATAGATAGATAGATAGATAGATAGATGGATGGACGGATGGATAGGCAGGCAGGCAGACAGACAGAATTCTTTATTGGCCAAGTGTGATTGGACACACAAGGAATTTGTCTTTAGTGCATATGCTCTCAGTTTAGATAAAAAGAAAAGATACATTCATCAAGAATCATAAGGTACAACGTTTAATGATACTCATAAGGTACAAATAAGCAATCAAATCATACTAGGAGACAATCAATATAAATCATAAAGATACATACAACAAAGTTACAATCATACAGTCATAAGTGGGAGGATATAGGTGATATAGGTTATATGGACATAGGTTCTCTCATATCACAAGACCTAAAATGGACACCTAACCTCAAAAACGTCATCAAAAAAGCACAACAAAGAATGTTCTTTCTGTGCTAACTCAGAAACCACAAACTCCCCAAGGAGCTGCTGATCCAGTTCTACAGAGGAATTATTGAGTCTGTCATCTGCACCTCTAGAACTGTCTGGTTTGGTTCTGCAACCCAACAAGACAGACACAGACTCCGGAGAGTAATTAGGACTGCAGAAAAAACAATTACTACCAACCTGCCTTCAATCGAGGAACTGTATACTGCAGGAGTCAAAAAGAGGGCTGTGAAAATATTTACAGACCCCTCACATCCTGGCATAAACTGTTTCAACTCCTTCCCTCAAAACGATGCTATAGAGCACTGCACCCTAGAACAACTAGACACATCCAACTCCATCACTCTGCTAAACAAATAATTCCCTCAACACTGTCCAACTATTTACAAAGTCTTCATTACTATTACTATTAATCTGCTCATCACTCCTTATCACCCGTCCCCTCCCACTTGTGACTGTATGACTATAACTTTGTCGCTTGTATCCTTACGATTTATATTGACTATTTCTAGTATGATTTGATTGCTTATTGTACCCTATGACTATTATTAAATGTTGTACCTGATGAGTCTTGACGAATGTATATTTCTTTTAAGTGCACTGAAAGCATTTGCACCAAGACAAATTCCTTGTTTGTCCAATCACACTTGGCCAATAAAGAATTCTATTCTATTCTATTCTATTCTATTCTATTCTATTCTATTCTATTCTATTCTATTCTATTTCTATTTCTATTTCTATTTCTATTCTATTTCTATTTCTATTTCTATTCTATTCTCTATTTCTATCTATCTATCTATCTATCTATCTATCTATCTATCTATCTATCTATCTTCTTACACTTAAATTTTGTTGGAAATAGAAGCAAGCTGGATGTTTACATTCCTAAGAACATGCCTAAGAACATGCCCAAATATATATTTGGAGAAAGGATTTATGAAGCAGATTGATAAGAATAACTGCTATTATATTTATTTCTAGAAAATACATTACAGGAATATTTTTCTGATGGAAGGAAAGAAGAGGATGACCAGCAGCAAAGTGGATGGTTTCAGTTACAGTAATGACAATTGCACTGCTGGAAGAAATGAAGAACCAGCTGAGGGACAGATTATTATGGGAAGAAATCTATGTGGTCTCTGGGAGTTGAAAATGACTTGATAGCATATAATCAATCAATCCTGCAAAGAGAAAAGTTGAGATCCATATGTTCACTTGTGGGAAGAAAAAAAAGGAATTGATTTTAGTTTAAGAAATCTTTTAGTCCAAGAGCAGGAAGAGTGAGTGACAAAAGGAGGACATAGCTCTCTAGCTACTAATTCTCTCCCTTGTGCTTAGTAGGTCATGAAAGGTTGAAAAGTCATTGGCATTAAAGTTGGAGCTTCAATTGTTTTATATCTAAACTTTACTAATGTTTTATCTTTTAATGTCCTGGTTTTAATCCTCATGTATTTATCTGATTCCTAAAAGGCACTAAATTACATTCAGACATGTTTGTGGTTTGAGAATAAAGATGCAGCTATTCCTACTGTGATGCAATATTAGCCTTCTGCGATAAAAGTTGCTTTCGATCTTCCTGGACAAATAGGAGCATCTTGGGGGGCATTTTTATTTAAGTAAGTTTCTCTCTTTTCTCTGTTGTTTTTATAACTTTGGAGTTTCATTCACCTACTGTACGAACATCTGAATAACAAATTTAGTTATCCATTTTGGACAGCTGAAAAAACTTCAGAATCAGTACTATTTTTACACTTTTCCAATGTAAAAAAAGATACAGGAGTCCATGATGCCACTGTTTTCAGTCCATATGAGTTTTTCAACTGGTTACTTGGCTCAGAGTAGATAAATTTCTCCACTATTACACTCTCTCTCTCTCTCTCTCCCCCCTCCCCCTCTCCTCTTACTCCCTTTCCCCCCTCCCTCCTTCCCTCCCTCTACCCTCCCCTGTGTCCCTGTTTCTGTCTCTTTCTTTCTCTGTGTCTCTGTGTCTCTCTGTGTGTATCTCTCTGTGAGTCTCTCTGTGTGTGTCTGTCTCTCTGTCTGTCTGTCTGTCTCTCTCTCTCTCTCTCTCTGTGTGTGTGTGTGTGTCTTATATCCAAAAAGTGTGATTATGATAATGCTTATGCAAGGACTGCTTTTGTCTTTCTTCTAACTGTCTTTCAGTGAATTAAAGGAACAACTAAAATGGCATAAAATATTGAAAGTGGGGGCTGAAAGTGCACCCTGGATATCTTAGCTGACTGTGGTGATATCTCCAGCTACAGTGGGGAGAGAAGGGAAAAGACTGGTGAGCTTGTAGGAAAGACTGTAGGAAAGGAAGCAATGAAGGCAAGACACACAGGCCAAAAATTCCTGAAGCCTTTATTGGCTATTACCAAGCGAATGTAATCAGTCAGGTGAGATTCTTGTGAATAAGTAGGCAACCATAATGAAGCAACTCTGATCAGCTCCCAGCATTGTTCTGGTTCCTTGGGCCTCATGCTAACTTTGAAATTATTCATTCAATGATTAGAACTATGATGTACATGCAGATAAATATGCAGTGTTTTGTGGTGGCCAATCACTCTCTATTTTGGGGGTTTGAACCCTTTGCTTCCTGTGCCCACCACCTATTAACAAGCAGTGGCAAGGCAACTAGAGATTAACAATAACATGGAGTGAGGAAGCCCTTTCTGATGAAGTACTACAGTCTTCATTTGAAAGATTCTTCCTTTACACAGAAGCACTAAGTTGGGTGCTGGTTTTACAAGGAGCTTCCTCTACATCTGCCAGCTTATACCATGTACTGAAGCCAAGTAGGATGGATACTTTGAAGTGGTATCAGAGAAAAGCAGGCAGCTCCAAACATATTCAAAGCCAGATGACTTAGAGTGGAGGCATTTGATAGCAACAAGAAAGAGAGGGAATATGGATACGCTCACAAAAAGGCTAGAGGTGGAGCTCCATAACCATACTGTTCAGGCAGGATCATTGCACTTGCTTGTGAAGAAATCATTTTTTAAAACAGAAAAGCTGTTCATTTGGCTTTTGACTTTCTTCTACCGGTCCACGATAGAAAGCACCCTCACATATTGTGTCACGGTATGGTATGCTGGCTTAACAACCGCAGACAGGAAGGCACTACATAGGGTGATGAGCACAGCACGAAAAATCATGGGCTGCCCACTAACCCCATTGGATGATATTGCCTGGTCCCGCTGTCTCAGCAGAATGAGCAAAATCCTCAGGGATGACTCACATCCTGGACAGCATTTCTTTATTCTCCGACCATTTTATTTATTTATTTAATTTTATTTATTTATTTTGTCAATCGCTTACAAGATAATAGGTATAAGTATATACATAGTTATGAATACATGAAATGGGTACATATAAGAAAAATAAAAGAAACAATAGGACAGGGAGGGTAGGCACGTTGGTGCGCTTATGCACGCCCACTACAGACCTCTTAGGAAAGGGGTGAGGTCAATAGCAGACAGTCTAAGGTTAAAGTTTTTGGGGTTTGGGGAAGAAACCACCATCGGGCAGGAGATATAGAAGCATAGCCATCCAGACAAATAGGATGAAAAATAGATTTTATCCATGGGCCATCAGACTACTAAACGCAAGGTAACACCACAATCAGGCTTAATGTGATAAACTTACAGTGCCAGTGTATATATCAGTTATACAGACAGACAGACAGACAGACACACAATGTGCGTGTGTGTGTAAATGTGTGTTAGTTTATTACTTATTTGGGGTTAGGGATTTCTTTTTTATTTATTGATTTAGAATAGAATGGAATAGAATTCTTTATTGGCCAAGTGTGATTGGACACACAAGGAATTTGTCTTGATGCAGACGCTCTCAGTGTACATTAAAGAACAGACACGTTCATCAAGAGTCAAGAATCAGAAGATACAACACTTAATAATAGTTATGGGGTACAATAAGCAATCAAATCATACTAGGAAACAATCAGTAAAAATTGTAAGGATACAGGCTACATTTGTAAGGATACAAAGTTCAGTCATAAGTCACCTGTGGGAGGGGATGGGTGATAAGGAGTGATGAGAAGATTAATAGTAGTGCAGACTTTGTAAATAGTTGGACAGTGTTGAGGGAATTATTCATTTAGCAGAGTGATGGAGTTCGATTTGTCTAGTTTTTTCTGGTGTGCAGTGCTCCATAGTGTTTTTATTTATCGAGATGTATTCTGTGTTCTTGGGTGGGCTGTACCAATGGAGGCTCTTTCAATTTCATTGTACACATGTTCTGCCTTGACAATAAAGGTTTGAACTTCATTTCAGTTTTATCCTTGTGTATGTTTGTATGAGCAACAGGTGAACCTTTAAAAAAACTCCCTTTTGGGACACAACTGAGCTTTGTCTTTCAGAAGAGCTTCATTCATTCACTCTGGGGTCAGTTGCCCTGAGAATGTGAAGCTCAGTGTTTTGGGAACACTTCCCCTGGTCACCTCAATAACTCCTGTACTGCAAAGAGGTATTGTGAATATGGCTTTGATGCCTCTCAATGGATGGCATTTCTGAATCAGAAATTCAAGAGTAAAAATCTCTCGTTCCATTCTCTCTCTTGTAGAGGAGTGCTCATTTAAATAAATTGTAAATGATTGCACTCAAACAAAATGAGACAAAATGTTAGTGTGTTGGTAAAATAGTACTTCATATATGTTCCCAATAAAGCATTACTCCCTTTTATTCTATCACAAATGGACAGGGGAGGGAGAAAGAAGGATGGATTTGATAATAAGTTATTAATTTTTGGTGTCAATAATGAGGCCTAGGAATTAGCAGTGGACTGCCCTTTTCCAGAAATGCTATTTAGATGCCTTCTTATTTCTACTTTGAATGTGAACTTCTAGCCTATTTGAAACAGATGTGGAATACTTACATAACAGGATTAGTCAGCTTGGTTTAATTTTTATTAGAGCAATCAAAGTCCTACAAAGTCAATTTGAATCAATGCCCCCAATTTGTCTTTCTCTGGCAAGTACTTCAAAGTAGAAGGGTGGAGGGAGACCTACTCTCTGAGGCCAAATCTTCATCTTGACACTTCTTGAGAGACATTTTGTGTCAAGAAGAATTACCACTTGCCACTTCACATTTCTGGTTCTTCTATGTCACCCTGACTTAACAGCAGGCATGCAAAGCACGGCAATGTGACAGAAATGTTGTGATATCCATAGAAGTTAGCAAAGAAATGTAATATCTTTTTGGAAGACTGGAGATTATGAATTAGTGCTAGTGAGCAGAACAGAAACATCTGTGACTATCTCCAAAATTATTCTTGCAGAAAACTCATTTGGCCTTTCCTTTACAATGAAAAATAGTTATTTACAGAATTTCTTCCATCTTTTAGTGAACTAAAGATGCTTCTTAAGGACAATGTGAATATCTATTCTGCTAATTTAATCCTGTTTTAAGCCTCTCGTGAATCCTATTCTATAAATCTAGCAAATAGATTTGCAAAGGAGATTTAAAAAGCTTTGTCTGACTTTCAGTTCAGTAGTCTGTTCTAGCATGTATTATGGCTTCTCGACATATGATCTTGCTTTTTTTTAAAAAAAAAATTGTTCCGTTACAGAAACCTAAGAAAAACATGATGTCTACATTTTCTGGTAGGTGACCACATATAGCTAGTAGATCTCTGTTTGGTGGAACTCAAGTTGTAAAGTACAGGTCTTTAGAGTTTAAAAGAGGAATTTTATAACTGAACATTTCCAAATATTTTTTCCAGTGAATGGAAGTTCAGAATGGTCTGAAACTGACAGAAAAACTAAAAATCATGTGATATGGTATCTTTGAAATACCTATCAACACAATTGATCCAATCGTTTTCATTGTTCATTTGATTGTATGATTTGATTGCTTATTGTACCCTAAGACTATTATTAAGTGTTGTACCTCATGATTCTTGATTCTTGATGAATGTATGTTTTCTTTTATGTAGAATGAGAACTTATGCACCGAAGACAAATTCCTTTTGTGTCCAATGAATCACACTTGGCCAATAAAGAATTCTATTCTATTCTATTCTATTCTATTCTATTCTATTCTATTCTATTCTATTCTATTGTTCAAAAATGCTTTGGAGAAAGTATTGCATTGCTATGGACCTCATAAAATCACAACCTTTCTTTACTATTCATTAAACTAGTCCAACTCGATAACACTTCCACATCAGTTTGAGATTTGCCTGCTACATGAACTAAATTCTGCCAAGTATTTTTTTTTCCAGCTTTTCCCCTTTGAATCCAAGGGGAAAAATGCATTTGGTGGGAAAGGAAAGGAATACTGGCCTTGCTAGCTAAAGAGCTGGATTCACCTTGCCAATCAATGGCTTGACAGATGTCTCAGTCACCTCCAGATGAGTTTGGAATTGGCCAGTGCTGAAATCCAACTCACCCACCTCCATTTATTAAACACTTTAACTCCTTCTGAAAAAAAAAAGTTCATTTGTGTAATAATCACATCAAGAAAGAGAATCATTTAAAAAAAATGTAGCTGTTTTTTTAAATATGAAATCAGGACATTTTGCATGTATGAATATATGGTATTTATGTATTTAAAACATTCACATGAGTGGCACATAAATTCAATAAATCTGCCAATTTTATTACAAAGCCATGTCTGTTTGTGCATGTGTACTAAGCCCAAAACTTTAGTTGTTAAGTGAGATATTTCTTAAGTGAGTTTTGCTCCATTTTACAACCTTTTGCCCACAGTTGTTAAATGAATCACTGCCATTGTTAAGTTAGTAACATGGTTGTTAAGTGAATCTGGCATCCCCACTGACTTTGCTTGTCAGAAGCTTGCAAAGGTGATCATATGACTTGGGACACAGCAATGGTCATAAACGCAAACCAGTTGCTAAGCATCTGAATTTTTGATCACATGATTATGGGGATGCTGCAAAGGTGGTAACTGTGAAAAATGGTCATAAGTAATTTTTTTTCAGTGCTGCTGTAACTTTGAATGGTCACTAAATGAACTGTGGTAAGTCGAGGACTACCTGCACATATAGGGTAGTAACTGGCTGCTATTATCTGCTATACATTAGAGCCTTGATGGCGAACCTATGGCACGCCATCTGGCAGAGCCATTTGTGCAGGCACACAAGACCAAGCCAAGCTTACCTGTACTGTGCATGTGCATGCCACCCTCCAGCTGATTTTCGGCCTGTTGAGGCTATTTTCGGCCTCCCTGAGGCTCGAGGGAAGCCTCTGCAGCCTCAGGAGGCTGAAAAACAGGTCTTTCGGAAATACCAGAAGTGCCAAAACGGGCCCATTTTTTATCTTCCAAAGGCTGAAGAGGCTTCCTTCGAGCCTCCGGGAGGGAGAAAACGGCCTCAAATGGCCCAAAAATCAGCTGGGAGATGCGCACATGCACAGTGCAGGTAAGGGGGCAGGGTAAGGGTATTGCGCACGCATGCACAGGGGGTGGGGTGCATTGCATTGTGGGTGCCGGCACATGTGCACTTTCGGCTCATCACAATCAAAAGGTTTGCCATCACTGCATTAGAGTCTGCTGGGCAATTTCATTTTTCCCCCTTTTGGAAGGAGAAGTTTGGATGGTTTCCCAAACTGTTCCTGCCTGTTTTTCAAATTATTTCCAAAAGTCTCTGTATTCTATTATTACCACCCACACACTTTTCAAAAACTGCAATCTGTAAACACTCTCAAAATGTTCTTTCTTGCTTTCCATCTTTATTTCTTGTTCATAAACTTGTACAGTACCTAGCTGGTTGCTGGAGCTTGAGTGCACATTTAAACTTTCCATTTTAAAAACAGCTTTGTGTTCAATGGATAGCAGAGTGTCTGAATTTTCACTTATAAACAGCTTTTGTTGTCTACTCTCTAACTTGCAGAAAGTGCACTTCAGAATGTCAGATAATCTCTGGATGATGGCTGATGCTGAAGGATGGGAACAATTAACAAAAATGGGAACAAGGACATATTTTATGGCATGAAGCCTCCAGTGATGGAGGATCCACAAATTCTGAAGGCAAGATGTTCCACTGGTTAATTGTTCTCACTGTTAGGAAATGTCTCCTTAGTTCAAGGTTGCTTCTCTCCTTGATTAGTTTCCATCATTGTTTCTTGTCTTGCTTACTGGTGCTTTAGAAAATAGATTGACCCTCTCTTCTTTGTGGCAACTCCTCAAATATTGGAACACTGCTGTCATGCTACCCCTAGTCCTTCTTTTCACTAGACTAGACAAACCCATTCCTGCAACCCTTCTTCATAAGTTTTAGCCTCCATCCCCTAATCATCTTTGTTGCTCTTTTCTTCACTCTTTCTAGACTCTACACCTTTTTTATAACATGGTGAACCAAACTGGATGCAGCATTCTAAGTGTAAGTGTAAGGCTTTATAAATTAGTACTAATACTTCATATGATTTTGATTTTATCTCTCTGTTAATGCGATCTAGGATTGCATTGGCTTTTTGGCAGCTGCTGCACCCTGCTGGTTCATATTTAAGTGATTGTCTTCTAGGACACCAAGATCCTTCTCACAGTTACTGCTACTGAGCCTAATCTGTACCTAATCTGTACCTGTGCATTGCATCAATCAAGATGATGAAATAAAAATGTAATGATTCTCGGTGATATGAAAACCCTGTGATAACTAAAAGGGATGGTGTCTCAAAATTCTTTTTATAGAATACTAGTTCAAATATTAAATCCAGGCAAGAATTTGTGTGAGAGAAAAATGTTATACTAAAGATTTAGGTGCCACTCTGTATTTCTGGAAAAAGTTGTAATATGACTGTACCAAGGAACCGGTCAGTTGTCTCTTATTCTTTGCAGAAATGCTCAGTTGTCACTTCAGACAGAAATAATATCTGACCATGTAAGACCAGAGTCATATACTCAGCAGTAAATTTTGCTGCAGCCTTATAAGGTGGGATTATAACCAGAGGTGGGCTGCAACCGGTTTAACAACTGGTTCTGTGAGCACGCACCTAACGCGTATTTCTCGCACATGCACAGCAGTCACTAAACACCAATTTGAACCTCTCCAGCTCACCTTTTAGCCTTCCCTGATAAGTAGAACAGCTGAGGCACAGTAATCCACTTTGCCGCGCGAATCAGCTGAGTTGCAAAAGAAGGAAATGTAAGACAGGATAGGGCAGGGACAGATGGGTGGGGCCAACTGATTGTCATTTGTGAGGGTTCACTAGAATTGGTCCGAACCTTCAGCAGCCCACCATTGATTATAACGTTACCCTAATATTGTAGAAGTGGGTCAAAGATGAAAAAATAATTGGTGTGCATGTCTAAAATAAAAGGTGAAGTATGAATTCCTTCTCTACACTGTAACCAAAGATGTATTGTTCCTGAATGTTGGAAATGATTGTGCTTATTAAGACCACAATACTGTACTGTCTTTGCATCAAAGATGTGAAAAGGCTGCATAAGCTAAATTATATAAAAGGAAAAGATGACTATGACAATGCTACAATAGAGTTTGTTCCCAGTGATTAATTTCCTTTTCAAAAATGCTTGACTACTTTATTGAAGAACAAAAACCAATGTTTGTGGCACACTTTAAAGGCTGATACACAAGATAAAGTGAAGAAATGTGTTCCCCTATAGGTTTCTTTCCAATCTACACTGCATGTTCTACAGATATCTTTTGAAAAAGAGAAATAAATGTATATGAAGGGAACATGTCTGACTATCATGTGCAATTTAGCTACAGGTGAACACATACCTTCTATTAAACAACATCAATAATAACTTTGTTTTTCCACGTTCCAGCCACAGCTTTAATTTAACACTTAGTTTGACAATATCCTTGTATTTTTATTTTTGCGATTTGCTTTTGTCTTAGTTGAACAATCAAAAGAAAATAACAATAAGCTAAAATCAGTTTGAACATCTGGCTGACTGTGTGACAAACCATGATAATGATAAAGAAGAAGAAGAAGAGGAAGAAGAAGAGGAAGAGGAAGAAGAAGAAGAAGAGAAAGAGGAGGAGGAGGAGGAGGAGGAGGAGGAGGAGGAGGAGGCTTCAAAACCATAGGATCATTCTTCATATGTGCATCACTACAATAGTGGATACGTGTGTATATTATTATGTAAAGGAAATTACAGTGTACAGCTTGTTTGCATAAAAAGAAAAGTGGACTTGCCTTGTAATTCTTAGAACAGCAATTTACATGTGTAACTGTAGGTGTAGGATCAGGGTTGCAACAGGTAAGCAGAACAAGGTAATATTTCTCCCATGAGTATACCTCCCACTCAGCTCTGACGTGCCTGAATCCAACAAATAAGCAGTAACACTCACAGTGCTAGTATTCAGATCTGATTTACAGAGAATGCAATTTTTTTTTGCCTAAAGCCAAGAACATTTTTTCTTTACATTTTATTATCCTTCATACCGAACATATCCTGAGCTTAACTGAAGCAGAAATAATTGAAAATTTAAAATGATTCTTCATTTCCATCTCCAAGAGAACAAACAAGATACACAAACAACTATCTTAGTAACATCCAAACTTCTTCATCAAATCAACTAGGGGTTTGGTTCAAATCAGTTTAGGGGTCCAATTTGATTTAGCTTATTGCCATCAACACTCTTCTACAAGCGGAGTGCTCTATGCATGGAAGAAAATGTGTGGGTCTGGCTGTGAGTGCGTACTATGTGTATTACATCTAATATTCTATCTAATTGAAAATAAAAGTTTAAGGCACAGTTAAAATACAATTTTAAAACAACTTAACTGCACCCTATATTAATTAAACACTACAATTATATTAAATGTAATAACATTTAAAATTACAGAAAAGTAATAATATCTAAAATTTAAATCAATGCATCTGTGAAAGGAGCAACAAAGAAGAACATATTATATAGTTACTACCTCTCCAAGGTCACATGAGCAGAACCTTTCAGCCAATGGCAATTTTTTAAATATTTGCCATCCAATACTGCAGAGGAGAAACCAAGGCATCGGGCAAGGGGAAAAAAAAGCTTTCCAGTGACTGGTTGTTTCTAGCTGTGTAAGGTAGCTTAATTAGGAGTCGCTAACTCTAGTGAAATCAAAGCTGGAGATCTGTTGCTCCTCTTCTCAATTCAATTTTGTATGCATTTGTTCTTAAGGCATGTTCTTGTGCAGCCAGAATTAGTCCCTTGCTCTCTTTTCTTCAACTTTCTTACTTTTAGCCATTCCCAGGTCCTGTTTTTATTTATTTCCCCTGCTATATTTTTAATGTACTGTTTTGTCCTTCTGTGCCTCCATGCAGGGGTGGGATTCTACCGGTTCTGTCCGGCTCTGTAGAACTGGTAGCTCTCAAGAGCAGCAGACATAGAACTGGTTCTATGTCTGCTGCTGTTTTGGCCCACCTGCCCACCCAGGCTCTTACCTGACCTTTATTTCCTGCTTTTTCAACCTCAGCTGCTTTGCGTGGCACAGTTGCGGTTGAAAAAGCAAGAAAAAAGTACTTTTTCAACTGCTGCACGTGCAGTGCTGTTCAGCTGTCCAGGGAGCAAGCTGATGACGATTCACATGTGCACGCAAATCATAAAATCACCAAACTGGTAGTTACACTGGTCAGATCCCACCCTGCCTCATGTCTGTTTTTTATCTTGTCTTTCTTGTAAGCCAATTTGGTCTCTCCAGTGGTCACTGAGTCTTCCTGGTTTACTAACTTCAGTGTACCTCCTCCTCCTCCTCCTCCTCCCTCCTCCTCCTCCTCCTCCTCCTCCTCTGGCTAGTCTAGTGAAGAGAAGGACCAGGGGAGACATGATAGTAGTGTTCCAATATTTGAGGGGCTGCCACAGAGAGGAGGGGGTCAAACTATTTTCCAAGGCACCTGTAGGCCAGACAAGGAATAATGGATGGAAACTGAACAAGGAGAGATTCAACCTGGAAATAAGGATACATTTTCTGACAGTGAGAGCAATCAACCAATAGAACAGCTTGCCTTTGGAAGTTGTGGGAGCTTTATCATTGGAAGCTTTCAAGAAGACACTGGACTACCATCTGTCAGAAATAATGTAGGGTCTCCTGGTTGGATGGAGGGTTGGACTAGATGACCTACAAATTCCTTTCCAACTATGTTAATCTGTTAATATCAATGGACTCATTATTATGTTCATCTGTAGAACAAACATGTCCCAGGATCTGTATCTTTATTCCACAGATCTGTGATGTTACATTCATTTGTTCTCTAGCCCATCAACATAAAGTTGTACTTAGTTTAGCCAGTGTTTTCTTTCTCCTAATATAATTTTTGCTGATATCAGTAGTTGGGATCTGCCTAATTCTTCAGCAGTTGGGGGAAAGTTCTCTCTCTTCTAGTCTCTTTTGTTTTGGTATCAGCTACAGAAAGACTAGACCCTTGGTACTTGTTCACAAAATACCTAACCATGGTTTCCGAAACCCTTATTAGATGTTTTATGAGCTCATATACATTTGAAGAAGCAAGATTGAAGGAATATTGAAGATTTTGAGCTTTGTTGTTTGAGAAGACTTCTGAGTCAACAAAACAAAGAAATGGATCCTCAAGTGAATCAACCCAGAATTCTCATTTGATATATAAATGAGAAGGCTCAAATTCCCCTACTTTAGAGATAGTATATGAAGATCGATCTCTCTGGAAGAAGCCCTAAAGTTCAGAAAGATGGAAGGAAAGCCAAGAAGAGGACAACCAGCAGTGGCAATGAGTGTTGGCTTTATAGAGTGGTATTAGTACTTCACTTGATCTTGATTGTATCCCTCTGTTAATGCAATTTAGGATTGCATTGGCTTTTTTGACTGCCACTGCACATTGTTGGCTCATATTGAATTCTCTACTTTTACTTCAAATGCCCCATATCTCATTACCAATATTTTTGTATCCTAATCAAATTTTCCCCTCAACTGTTTTCATGCATCATTTCTTTAGCTAGCTATTTTTTGGGCCTATATGATTTGAGTTTTTAAGCCAACCCAAAAAGTTACTCCCGGGGTCCCTAAATTACTGTTTTCTCTTGTTTAGAATATTTGTCCTTTTTTTGCATGTTTAATATTAGCCTTGTTTTATCTGTATATAAAATAGAGCAATCTTTTTTAGTAAAAAAAATGAAAGAATATAATGCAAAGCTTGGACATCGGAAAGAAGAAAATAGGATGAACTGAACGAAGAAGAATGTCAATTCATAATATATTTCTATGGCCTTTTTAGAGTTGCCAACAGAAAGGGAGGGGGGAAAGGGGTTTGAAAGAGCAGTGTGGCAGCTTGGAAATCAAAAGTGCATTCCATACATAGTTTTTCAGAGATAGTAACTAGATGACTGAAGTTTTTGCTGCACAAAAATGGAGAACATGATTGATGACTCTTGGCTATGGATGTGTCTCATTGGAGAATATGAATTATGATACACCCAGGGGGTGGGGAAAAACCAGGGTCAAGGGTGACAATGAATTATGTGTCTCAGAGTTGGCTACACCCAGGCAATGCCGGACATGTTAACTCCTAATAAATCCTTTGAAGTTTTGGGATTTTGGCTCGAGACTCATGATTTAATTTGGGTAACTGCCAGAATCCTGATAGTGAAAAGGAAAGGAGTCATTAAAAAAAAAAAGAGAGAGAGAGAGAGAGACCCCAAACAACCTTCTAAACTATTCCCAAAATGGACTTATTGGTCCAAAAAAATGTACTAAGAATTTTTAGAAGGAAAGAAGTTTTCAGAAAAGGGGCAACCGTTGTTTTTTTTAATTTTATTTTTAAAAACAAACATACACATACAAAACATAAAAACATACCACCTTCCATTTTATATACATACTGTGTGTCAGTTGGTTACATATCTTTTGTGCTATCCTTTTCTAGTCATTTACTCACAACTTATATCAGTCTTCACATTGTCGAACTAACATATGCTTATATATTTATCAGTTATTAATCATCCATGACTAAACTATTTATTCCATCATTTTATATGAGATGTTCCAAGTTTTATCTTAAAATTTGTGTTATACTTTCAATCAGGGGTTTTATATATATATCTATATTATGTTTTATATCAGTCTATTAAATTTCTATCACAAAATTATCTAGTCTATTACATTAACATGCCTTTTTATCCAACCATTGATAAAACAAATCCCATATCATATAAAATTGCTTGTTTTTTTGTTCTCTAATTACAAATGTCAGTTTACTCATTTCAACACAGTCCATAATTTTTTTGATAACTTCCTCCTGCATAGGTATTTTGTCATTTTTCCAGTTCTTTACAAATACAATTCTAGCTACTGTTAAAACATTTACAATCAAATATTTCAGTTCTTTATTGTATATGTCTGGTATGACTCCCAATAAAAAGATCTCTGGTTTAAAGTCTATATGTTGTTTTATCATTTTTTCCAACCATGTGTGGATTTTAGTCCAATATTTTTTCACGTCGAACATGTCCACCACATATGGTAATATGAACCAGGTATCTGATGACATTTCCAGCATTTATCCAATTCATTCTTAAACATTCTTGCAAGTCTCATCAGGGGTAAGTGCCACCTGTAAAACATCTTATACAAATTTTCTTTATATGCAGTTGTCATTGTCATTTTATAATTCTGAGACCACAATTTTTGCCATTTTTCTAAATCAATCCCATATCCAAATTTTTCCCCCAAGCAATCATCATTTCTTTGACTTGTTCCTCCTCTAATTTAAATTCTAATAGATGTCCATAAAGTTTTTTAATTATCTTTTCATCAGTACCCATCAAAATTTTATCTAAATCAGTCAACTTGTCATAAATACCTTCTGCCTTAGAGTCTTTATCAAACCTAGATTGTATTTGCAAATATGAAAACCACCTTGTTCTTCCAATGCTTGCATAAATTTAAGTTCACCCTTTTCATTCACTATCTCCCCATATCTAACTGTTTGTTCCTTTTTATATATTATTGGATAAGAAAAAGATTCAATAGTTGATATCCATGTTGGAATTTTTAAGTAATATTGTCTTTTTATCTTCTCCCAGTTCAAAAACAATGCCTCACGAATATAATGTCTTCTGAAATACCCCCTGTGTTTTAGTTCCCTTATACCAGAGAAAGGCATGCCATCCCAGCAGCAAGTCATGGCCTTCTAAATTCAATAATCTACTATTCCTTAGTGTTATCCATTCCTTTACCCACATCAAACTTGTTGCCTGGTAATATAGCTCCCAATTGGGCAAGGCAAACCCTCCTCTTATTCTTGCATCTTGTAACAGTTTTAATTTTATTCTTCCTTTTTTACCCTGCCAAATATATTTCAACACAATTTTATTTAAATCTTCAAAAAACTCTTTCCCTAATCAAATAGGAATTGTCTGGAATAAATATAAAACTCTAGCCAATATATTCATCTTAATTGTGGATATTCTCCCAATCATTGAATCTGTCGCAATCTGCTGTTTGAGTTTAACATAGTTATCTTCCTTCAGCATACTACATCTTGGTGTAATATGAATCCCTAAATATTTAACCTTGTTCGTGATCTGTATTTTAAAAATTTCTTCCAACTCTTTCTTTCGTCTTGCTAACATATCCTTTGTTAATATCTTTGTTTTGTCTTTGTTTATTCTCAAACCTGCTACTTTTCCATATTCTTCTATTTTTTCTATTAATTTGGGTACTGTTTCCAATGGGTCTTCTAATATAAATACCAGGTCATCTGCAAAAGCTTGCAATTTAATTTTTAATTTTCATTCCTTTTATTTCTTTTTCTTCTCTGATATTCCTACTCAAGACTTCCAATGTTAACACAAGCAGCAGAGGCGACAATTGACAGCCTTGCCTTGTCCCTTTTCTTATATCTATGGATTCTGTTAATTCTCCATTCACCATCACCTTTGCAGTTTTTCATGGTATATTGTTTCAATGGCTTTCTTACCAAAGCCCACTTGTATCAATTGCAGTAAAATAAATCACCAACTCACATTGTCAAAGGCTTTTTGAGCATCTAGAAATATCAAGGCCATTTGCTTCTCAGGGTGAGATTCATAATATTCCAGAGTATCCAAAACGATTCTCACATTGTCCTTGATTTGTCTCTTTGGCAGAAATCCATTTTGATCAGTATGAATAAAATTATTTAAGTATCTTTTTAGTCTTTCTGCCAAAATTGAAGAAAAGATTTTATAGTCTGAGTTCAATAAAGATATAGGTCTATAATTTTTAACTTGCTGTAGGTCTGTACCTGCCTTCGGCATAAGTGTAATGTATGCTTCTGACCATGTTTTTGGTATTCTTTTCTTTAACATAGCCTCATTCATAACTTCTAAAAGATGAAAATTCAATATTTCCTGAAAAGTCTTGTAAAATTCCACTGGCAAACCATCTGGACCTGGTACTTTCCCAGCATTCTGTTTTTTTAAGGCTTCTGTTAATTCCATCATTGTTATACTTCCTTCTAACATTGTTTCAATGTTTTGGGGTGTCTGAAGTAGGTTCACTTTCTGAAGATATTGTTTAACTTTTTCTTCTTGAATATTCTCTTGAAAGTACAGTTTTCTGTAGTAGTCTTGTATATTTTTTTTCTTTTCCTCATTTCCATAGCAAACCTGTCCTTCTTTATTTATTAATTGACTAATTCTTCTTGCTTCTCTTTCCTTTATCAGTTTATAGGCTAGCCATCTGCCTGGCTTATTTGCATCTTCAAAGTAATTCTGTTTAGAATTACAAAAAATTACAATTTTTTTTAAATTTTTTGTGCTAATTTCTCTTTTTCCATTAGTCCCATTTTATGTTTAATTATACCAATTTTATTTTTAATGTCTTTTTTTTGTGTGGGAACATCTGTAAATCTTTTTTCCAGTCTTTTATAGTCATCCTCTAATGTCTTCAATATCTTTTTCTGTTTTATGTTTTTTCTCCTAGTATAATCTATTATCAAACCTCTTGTGTAGGCCTTCATTGTGTCCCAGAGATTCTGTAAAGATGCATCCTCTTTTCTATTTTATTTTAAGAAGTAAACAAGTTCTTTCTCTATTTTCTATTTAAAGTCTTTTTCTTTCAGTATCATATTATTTAAAGTCCATCTAGATATCCTCTTGTGTCCTTTCCAAATAACTGACACTGGATTATGATCTGCCCAAGTGCTTACTTCTATTTCATTAGTCAATAATTCTGCTGACATCCATATCATATCTATTCTAGACCAGGATGTGTGCCTGTTTGAATAAAAATAATATTGCAAACTTTCCTCATTTCTCTCTCTCCATGCATCTTTTAAATTAAATTCTTCTGTTATTCGAAGGAAGGGTTTTGGTAGAATCTTTCTAACTTTCTTTGTTGTTTTCTGTGTTTTATAGTCCAACCAGCCATTAATTATTCCATTAAAATCTCCCATCACACAAATATTAACGTAGTCCAATTCAATTATTCTTGTATGTAATTTTCTATAGAATTCTTCTTGTTTATCATTTGTGCATAAATTGCAATTAAAAGTGTTTTAACACTGTTATCCATTATTTCCACCATAAAAATCCTTCCATCATCATCTGTGTAAATTAGCTCTGCCAAAATTGTTTCTTTAATATATAATACCACACCTCTTTTTTTAGATTGTGCCAGCGATGTAAATAATTTTCCTAGCTTTCCTTGTTTTAGTATATATTCATGTTGTTTTTTAATATGCACATCTTGTAAGCAGATTATATCAAATTTTAATTTTTCTAATTTATGAAATACTTTCCTTCTTTTAGTAGCCAAATTAAGTCCATTTATGTCAATCGTAATCAATTTTCTTTCATCCATGTTAAGCTTTATAAGAGGGTTTTATTGCTCTAGTAGATCTCAATTCTCGTTGTTCTCTGGGTTCACCACCTACTGCACCTTCTTCTTTTTCTTTTTCAATTACTGCTATACACTCCTCTTGGAACTCAATTAGTGACTCTTCCTTTCTTTCTTCTTCCTCCTTTTCACTAAAATATTCTAAGTAGAATAGCTCAGCTTTTCCAACTGTGTCAGTTCTGTGTCTTTGTTTCAGCCAAGTAAACAAGAGCCTTCTGACATCAGCCATCTGTAGTTTACTCCTCTTTTAAGTAACACTTTAGTCAAGAATAAACATTTTCTTCTCATCTCTCTTACTCTTCTTGGTATCTGTTTCAGCACCACAATTTCTTTATCTTTATATTTTAGTGTTTTCTTTCTTGCCACCTGGAGTATATGTGTCTTAATAATCTTCTTAGTAAATCTAATGTGAACTTCTCTTGGTAATCTATTCCTCATTTCATATCTTGTGTAGACACAAAACACTTCATTCATCCATCCATCATCTTTTCTTTGGTTATTTCAAGTGGTTCTACCAATATTTCTGCCATTATTTCAGCAAGATTTGCACCTTTTCCTTCTTCTATATTTTGAAATCTTAAATAAAATTCTGATTTGTCTATTTCCCATCCTAGTGGTTCAAATCTGCCCTTCTTGACATAGCTCAAATGAATATCAATATCTCTAATTTTCTTATCTCTTTGTATATCTTCTTCAGTTTTTTTGAATCTGTCTTCATATTTCATCATCATCTGTTGAATATTTTCCACTTTTTCATCTGTCTTTTCAATTTTTTGCTTAATTTTCTGAATTCCTTGCATAATGATCTGTAATATCACTTCCTTCTCTTTCTCTTTTTCCTGTTGTAATATTGTCTGTATAGAAACTGGGGCTGTTGTTTCTACTCATCTTGTAATGCTTATCTGTAAAGAAAGAGAGAGAAAAAAGAGGAAAAAAGAGGAAAAAAGAGGAAAAAAAGAAAAAAAAAAAAAAAGGAAGGCAAGCAATTGCCACTCCAAAGGAAAAAAGGAAAAAGTAAATCTTCAGGCACCTGTATACCTTAATCCAATTAGTTGCAATGGTAGATGTAAAAAGTAAAAAATAAAAAAAAGGAAAAAAGAAAGAAGAAAAATATTCTATATGTTCTTCTTAATAAACAAAAAGAAAACCAAAATAAAAGGTTTACATTCTGGTTCCTGGTTTAAAAAGTTAAAATCCAATTAAAGAGAAAAAAATCACCCCACTAGTGGGGGCAGGGGGTAGAAAGGGAGGTAAAAGGTAAAAAGCAATTCTAATATAAAACAAGCCTCTGCCGCCAAATATCCAAGGCTCTTTGACAAATCAGCTCAGAATTTTTCAAGGTCACTTCAATCTTCTTTCTTGCAACTTCAATTCCAGACTCTAGCTATCTATTCAGAAATGAGCACCTGAATAAACAACCTGCCATGCTCATCCCTATCTTTTCCAATACACAGCTCAGTGTCCTTGATTGTAACACAAACTAGTGAAAGAAAGAAGAAACAATGCATCCAAGCCTCTGGGTGGCAGTGCTACCTACTTTCCTTCACTTTCACTTCCCCCTCCTCAATCTACAACCAGAAACTAAAAAAACAGTAAAGTCTTTTCCCTTTTTTTTTAAAGGAGAAAAATGAATCTTGAGTCAAGCAGAAGAATCTTAGTCAAAAAGGAATTTTCAAAAGGATTGTTTAAAAAGGGAGAAAGAAATACAAACAAATATAAAAAGATTAAAAAGTACCAGTCCAGCTTAAACAGCTTTGCCAAATTCAAAGGTGCAATAAAAAGAAAAAAAAAGAAAAAAAAACGTTCACTTTGACAATTAATCATGCCACTTAAATTCTTAAATTCTTTTCTCTTCACTTTTAGTCCACTTTAATTTTTTCAGGGTGTTCTCTCCAAGAAATAAGTAAAAGTTCATCTCATCAAATTGACACACTTTCTTTCCAATCTTTTCCGTTCCAGAGCTGTCCCAGATCCAGCATCTTGGAAGGCCGCCTCTCTGCCACTGGCAAAAAGTGCTTTTCCTGGATCAACCAGGGACTTTGCAATGTCCCTGGGATCGACAGGATGTGCCCTCCTCAATCACTGTCTCGGTTTAGGTCCAGTGGGACTGTCCTGCAATGGAGATATCAGTGGCAATCTTGGAGCTTCAAGATAGAATGCTGTATCTCTGTACCCCTCGGGCAACTGTTTTTAAGGGGGAAAATGTACATGCTTCTTGTCAATATAAGTGACATCCTATCTGTAATATGAGCTAGTCCAGCAGTCCCCAATATTTGTAGTTTGGCAGATTGGCACTATAGGGGAACCAGCCTGTAGGGCAATGGTCTGACATGCATGCACATGGACATGGAGCTCAACTTGCAAAAGTTGAGCTGAACACACTTGTGCACACACGCTGGCCTGTCACTTGCACCAAATCAAGCTGCGTGCATGCATCTGAATGCTGACCCACCACTCGCAGGAGCCAGTTCTGAATATGCCATTGCCCGATAGTGGGCCACAGCCCAGGAGTTGGGTACCCCTGAGCTAGACCAACCGGTGTCTGCTTTTTCTCACAAGGTCTTAAACAAACTCTGGGAGAATCAATTTCCTCTTTGTCAATGCCCTTCGACAGTATGCCCTCTGATACAACCAGGAGGTATGAATGGAAGAAGACTTTTATGGATACAATTGTACCATACTGCAGCTTTCATACAGACACAGACTGAGGATTCCTATCTTTGTTCTTGCTTTGACAGCGCTCAAGGTGTCCACACAGATGCATACTTCTTTCCCCTCCCACCCCAATACACTCAGTATCGTTGGCTGTCAGAGGAAGCTGACAATAGCATTCATCACAAGAGCTATGTGATGAGTTGTTTCTACTGTGGAATATCTGAATGTGGCTTTTTTGTCATGACCCTCCAGATTGTATGTAGTATCTTGTGCAGAAGAAGGAGAGGGCCTGCAGGCTGCTAATGGATATAACTCCATTATTATTTGCAGCAGTGGTAAAAATATGTTTTATTTCTGTTAAACTACTCTCACTGAAGAGTTTAAGATTTTCTTCCTATCTTCCTCCTTAGTTCTCCATTTCTTTCACACAAAAAAAAGTTTTGGAGGAGGAAAAAAAATCTGCAATGACATGTATGTACGTATGTATGTATGTATGTATGTATGTATGTATGTTTGTATCAGAGGTGTATTCAGCAGGTTCTGACTAGTTCTGAAGAACCGGTAGCAGATATTTTGAGTAGTTCGGCAAACTGGCAAATACCACCTCTGGCTGGAGATTTTACAGTATCCTTCCCCTGCCACACCCACCAAGCCACGCCTACAGAACCGGCAGTAAAAAAGTTTGAATCCCACCACTGGTATGTGTGCATGTATGCATGTATGTATGTATATATGTATGTACTGTGTTTTCCCCCCAAATAAGACCCTGTATTATATTTTTTCCACCAAAAAGGCACCAGGTCTTATTTTCAGGGGGGATATCACCCACTGACTCACCTCATTTGTACGTATTGCCCCCAGCCTCTTTTTCTCTATCAGAGGCCTTCAGGAACTTCTTCATCCTACAAGGCCAGCAAGGCTTTCCTGAAGGCCTCTGCAGCCGATAACAGAGCTAAAGCAAGATATTATGATTGGGGTTTTTTGACTTCTGCTGAACACAAAGGTCTGAAAAATTGTACCCTTATTATGGCCAAATAACAATTGTTAAACTGTAAAACTGCCTGTTTTTCTATTGACTTACCTGCATGATACTTATTTCAGAACTACATGGGAAGCAACTAGAGAAGGCAATCTGAATAATCAGTCAATAGAAATAGTTCCTTAACCTAAGAAACAAGACACAGTCCAGTAATTCATTGGAGAGGTACAATATACACTAGCCTCCTTGTGACATACTCCAGGTAGCCTGACTTTGTTGCAGCTAAATGGTTCACACATTCTGGCTGCTGGACTTTACAAGAAGCAAAGTACTGGAAATAAAAACAGCAGTTAAAGCTTTATTCTACTATGCCTCAAGGCCCAACTCAAGGCCCACAGGCTGAATCTCACCTGGTTTAAATCTGGCCCATGGGGCCAGCCTGGAAATATCAGAGGATTGGCCTGTGGTGCCCCTGCAGGCCAAAATGGGCAAAGGAGAGCCATGTACCAGCCCTCACAGCCCATTTTTAGCCTTGCCGGCCTCCAGCAGCATTCTGGTGGCCAAAAACAAGCCATGTGGCAGCCTCACTGGCCTGTTTTTGGCTGGAAGAGTACTGCGGGAGGCCATGGAGGCAGAAAAAAAGCCACAGGTCTTTTTGTGATTCCCCCATGCCCCATTTCGGCTGGCAGGGTGCTGCAGGAAGTATTCATCCCATCTCCCCCCTGCACCCCCCAGCCCATGGAGGAGACCTCCAACACTGATCCAGCCCTTAAAGAAGTCCTGTTAGACATCCCTGTACTACACCATATAAAATAAATAAATTACTTCAATGCTTACACAGTTCCATATTTTCTCACTGTCTACTGTATAGAGGTTTGTGGATAAATCAAATATGATGATAAAGCATGTATGAGCTCACTCTAATCAGAGGCCATAGTTTTCAAATGTTTGGGAAACTTGATTGTTAGACTGATAGATTGATAGATGGTAGATAGATGGTAGATAGGCTTTGTAAGAGGAGCATTTATTTACCCTCCTTTTAAATTGATTGATTTGAAAAGGATGTAAACAGAGACAAAGCTTTCATTCTGAATTAGCGTTCTGAAATGCCCACATAGTTAAATCTTGAATAGCTCAAGGGAGAGAATCTTTCTCATTAGTCCCAAGCAGATGGTCAAAAATCCTTGGTTCTCTAATTCAACAGACTCTGAAAGACCACAGTTGCTCACTCCATAGCTACATATCCATTCAAAGTGACAACCAATTTAGATTTGGCTTAGTTGCATCAAAATATTGCCAACTGCCATCAACTGCATGTTCTTACATCATCCTCACAGTCAATAATTCCTATCCCCCTGATATTCCATGGGCAAAGATCTGTGAAAAAAGTGGTGCTAAAATAGCAGTAGAAATTTATTAGTATAATTATTTTACTACATAAAAAAATCTAAAAATTAACATTTTCAAATGTAAGAAAGCATGCATCCTATATTTGTGGTGCAAAAATGCTGGGTTTCGAAGACTCCCTGTATCAAAAAGGAGTAGGAAATATGGCATTAGTCAAGATAACAAAGTTAATCCCTCCCCCAATCTAGTTTCTAAGGGAAATACTGTATATCATCAAGATAGCCAAAGAAAGAGAGACACAAGAGTGTTGATTATGGAATATGGAAATAAGAATAGCACCAGCAAATCAGGTCTTTAGCAATATTATTTCTTAAAAAAAATTTCAGGAAAAAATTGTCCTGCAACCTATAACTCCTACGCTGCAAAAACATATGAACTACTCTACTCAACCAGGGTAAAGCAATAGACACAATTTACATAGATTTCTGCAAAGCCTTTGATTCAATGGTTCATGACAAACTACTATTAAAACTAAACTCTTATGGTATTTCTGGATCCCTTCATAAGTGGATTACTGCATTCCTGTCAAACAGGCAACAAATAGTAAAAATAGGGAGTGCTATATCAAACCCTGCTCCAGTCAACAGTGGTGTCCCCCAAGGCAGTGTTTTAGGACCCACATTCTTTATACTCTATATAAATGACCTTTGTGATCACCTTATAAGCAACTGTGTCCGCTTCGCGGATGATGCAAAACTATGCAACAACACCGACAATGCTAATGTTCTTCAAAGTGACCTTGGTTATGTGTCTGAATGGTCAAACATTTGGCAACTCCAAATCTTGACCAACAAATGCTCTGTCCTACACATTGGTAAAAAAAATCAGTACACCAAATACAAACTAGGCGGATGTGACCTCGTTGATGACCCTCACTCTGTCAAGGACCTTGGAGTACTCATATTTAATGATCTAAGCACTAGAGTTCACTGCAACAGCATTGCCAAAAAGGCATTAAGAGTTGTAAATCTAATCTTATGAAGCTTCTCCTCTGGAAATATTGAATTGCTAACCAGGGCATAAAAAAACCTCTGCTAGACCAATACTCGTATACAGCTCATCTGTCTACAATCCGCACTGTATATCGGACATTAATACAATTGAGCGAGTCCAGAAGTATTTCATGAGAAGATTACTACACTTCTCTGCTCACAACAGAATACCCTATATCACCAGGCTTGAAATTTTGGGCTTGGACAATCTTGAACTATACCGCCTACAGTTGGACTTAAGCGTAGTACACAAAATTATCTGCTACAATGTCCTCCCAGTCAATGACTATTTCAGCTTCAACCGCAACAATACAAGAGCACACAACAGATACAAACTCAATGTTAACCACTCCAAACTTGATTGCAGAAAGTACGACTTCAGCAACAGAGTGGTCAGTGCCTGAATGAACTACCTGATTCTGTTGTTACATTCTCAAACCCCCACTCCTTTAACCTCAAACTATCCACTATTGACCTCACCCCATTCCTAAGAGGCATCCATAAGTGCACCATCGTGCCTCCTGTCCTTGTCTTATTGCCCCCATTTATTCATACCTATTTCCTGTATTCTTACTCATGTTTATACTTATACCTATTATCTTGTAAGTGATTGACAAATCAAATAAATAAAATGAAATAAATAAAATGTACCTTGTCTAAGTCAAGCAACCATTACTTTGTAGTATCATCTGACGAAGTCATTATCCTTAGCTCATTAAGATAGAAAACTAATAATTATGCAACTGTATGCAATTATATGTGTGATCTAATTTGCATAATTCTAAATAAGGTTCTACCCCCTTGACTCTTCTCAGACATTTGCTTAATTTCTTTGTGATACAGTGACAACACCCCTTGCATTTCAGTGAAATACTGTGTCTGATCCCTATTAGTAAAGAATTCAGATATATTTCTCCTACAAAAGCTTCTGTTTTAAAAAGAAAAGAAAAAACCCATTAATCTGGTAGAAATCCCAAAACAGCTATTTAATTACAACACAGCTTCCTCTTTCACTGCAGACAGAAGTATGCTTACTTTCATGTCATTTATTAAATATTACTCTGTTTAGTTTAGTTTATTTAAATATATGATCATGAACCAAATACAATCTTGAGCAAGGTGGAATTTGATAAGTGTTGATTAAATCAATATGAATACAGTGGTTTAAGATAAAAGAAGAATTTCGCTTTAAAATAAAACACAATAATTTATAGTGTTGGCAAAAAATACTTTAAAGACATTTAGGTTAACATTTTGTAAAGAAAAATCAATGATTTTTTTAATTTTCCTATTACATGCATTGATAGCTGTTGTTTCTAAATATCAACTCACTGAAAGAATGAGATGTAATTCTTAACCAAAAAAGAATGATGGGATATAATATGGATCTAACATGATGTTCAATCATATTTACATGGAAGAAATAGGTTCGTCCAAAACAAAATCCAGAAATCTCAATTTAGAAACATTCCAAACAGTTGTAGTTAACTTGTACAACAAACTGTGTTAAATTATCCCGATTGTGAGGGTCCTTGGAGCTCCACAAGCTTGGTTGTTTTCTTGCAGATGTTTCATTACCCTTATCTGAGAAGTAAACAACATCTCTTACAAGGAACTACCAACTCAGACAATCGAACAATCAACAACAGCCACTTGTAAATAAACATAGCTCAATCTCCATTCTCTTCTACCTCTGTTCATATTACCTAGGTGAGTTGTTGGACAAGAAAATAAAGTCAGAGACCACCAAAGACCCAAATGTTGAACCCTCAGCATATTCTCTTTTAGTGGTATCCTCTAATTCAGTGGTGGCTAACCTTTTTGGGCTTGTGTGCAAGCACTCAGAAGGCAATGCACATGTCTCCCCATGCCTCTTGCACATGTGCATGCACCCCCCTGCATGCCACACACCTCTACACATGTGCATGCATCTCCCACTTACCCCCACACACCACGCATGTGTGCCAGATACCCGACAATCAGCTGGTGGGCAAGTGGCGCATGCGCATATGCAGTGGGGCTCTTCTGGGTGACCTCTCACATGGCGGCAGAAGTGGCTCTGCTTGCCACTTCTGGCACACATGCCATAGGTTCACCATCACAGCCCTAACTGAAACATGCACAGGATAGAAGTATGCACAGAACAAAACAGTTTTTTAAACTAAGATTGGATTAAGCCCAATATGCCCTAAGCACATCCCAACAAAGGTGTATGCCACCCTTCTGTTGCTTAACTGACAAATCTTTAAGACTCAAGAAGTGCTGAAAATTAAAATTTCAGGTAGCACTGGAAGAGTTATAGACATGCTTTACATTATGACAGTCTTTCCATGGTGCCTTAAGAACATGTTTACTTAGCTTAATTGTTAATTCTGGGTTGTTATAAGATCAGACCTTTCATTCAAACATTTCATTTTTATTTTATTCTTCTGGATTAGAAATATTTGTCATAGGTAATAATTCTAGCCTAAACTAAGCCAGTTAAATTTCCTCTATTCCTCCTTCCCTTTCCCTTCACTTTTATCCTAGAACCAGAGGTGGTATTCAGCAGGTTCTGACCAGTTCAGAGAACCAACAAGTACCACCTCTGACTAGCCCCGCCTCCATCTAGTCTCTGCCTCCCAAATCCCAGCTGATTGGCCAGGTCTTCTTTTGTTGCCCTGCACAGGAGAACAGAGCTGGAAATCAGGTTGGTGGGGTGGGGAGGGGTGGGAATGGGGATTTTGCAGTAACCTTCCTCCAGGAGTGGGGTAGAAATGGAGATTTTACAGTATTCTTCCCCTGCCATACCCACCAAGCCATGTGCGCCAAGCCACACCACGCCCACCAAGCCAGTAGTAAACTTTTTTTTAACCCAACCATTGCCTAGAACCATGAAATAGGTAAATGATAATACATGCTGAAAGTTTACTATGACTGCAGGGGTGTGTATATAAACAACAAGAAGATAGATAGATAGATAGATAGATAGATAGATAGATAGATAGATAGATAGATAGATAGTCATATCAGTAGTAAAGAAATAAAAAATTAACTGAGCTTTTCAGTGTCCTTGCACAAAAGTTGCAAAACAGAGCAAGCGAGCAAGCAAGACAGACAGACAGAAAGAAAGAAAGAAACAAAGAAAGAGAGAAGGAAGGAAAACTACAGAACTTTTGTTCAATAAAATAATAAAAATAGCAAAAATACAATACAGCTTCTCTGACTGTTTATTCATTCATAAGGCACAAATTTTTATTCAGTAAATTGCCTGCAAGGTTACAACAACAATAACAACAGCAGCAGCAGCAGCAACAACAAGGCAACTTGGCAATTCGAAAACTCAACAACATAGTAACACTATCTATAATGCATACTTCTACATTTGCCTGGGAAGAAAACAAAACATACAGAGAACATCAAGAGACATTACATTATACATTATAATAATACATGAAATTTACTTCCCCATAGCAAATAATTTTTAAAAGCAATAAATTTATCTTCTGGGAAGTCAGAATTCTGAACTTATAGTGTTGCAGATTTACCTCTGCCACAACATTATGTATGGCCACAAAGCTGGTTCATCCTTTCTGACACACAATATGATCTTGAATAGTTATCACTGGGCTAGGTAAGGCCAGTAATCCTGAGTAGAAGGAAATAGGCAAGCCCTTATTCATATACAAGATTGAAAATTGAGTACATAATATGCATATGGGTCCTGTATAGTGCTGTAGAGTATATGCTAATACAGCCACATGTCAAATTGAAATTCAATCAAATGTCTTTGCTATGAATAAGTAGGTCCCATTTTATAGAAGATGGATGCAATTTACCACAATAGGTTGTCCAATCTCTTCTTAAAAGCCACCACTGATGAAGCACTCACAACTTTTGGAGGCAAGTTGTTCCACTGATTAATTGTGCTAACTGTCAGCAAATTTCTCCTTAGTTCAAGGTTGCTTCTCTCCTTGATTAGTTTCCATCTGTTGCTTCTTGTTCTGTCTTCAGGTACTTTGGAAAATAGGTTGACCCCCTCTTCTTTTTGGCAGGCCCTCAAATATTGGAACATTGCTATCATGTCAACCCTGGTTTTTCTTCTCATTAAACTAGACATACCAAGTTCTTGCAATCATTCTACATGTTTTAGCCTCGAGTCCCTTAATCATCATTGTTGCTCTTCTCTGCACTATTTCTAGAGTCTGAACACCCTTTTTTATAACTTGGTGACCAAAACTGGATGAAATATTCTACAGAGCAGATACCATAAGGAAGAGATTTACTCCCAGTATCTTAAAGGGGATGACAGTAGGATGCTTTGCTTTAACGTCAACTTCTTTTACAGTCTCAAATATTTTATTTTAAACTGGTTGATGTTAAATCTTCATTGAGAATTTCTTAATCAGAATAACAATATAGCAGAGATGGAAGGGAACTTGGAGGACTTCTGGTCTAACCCACACACAAGCAGGAGACCCTATACCATCCGGGACAAATGGCTGTCCAGGCCCTTCTTAAAAGCTTCCAGTAATGGAGCACCTACAACTTCTGAAGGGAAGCTGTTCCACCAGTTAATTGTTCTCACTATCAGGAAATTTCTCCTCAGTTCTAGGTTGCTTCTCTTCTTGTTTAATTGGCAGCCCCTCAGAGGTGACATTCAGCAGTTTCTGACCAGTTCTGGAGAAACAGTAGTGAAAAATTTTGAGTAGTTCAGAGAACCAGTAAATACCACCTCTGACTGGCCCTGCCCACATCTATTCTCTGCCTCCTGAGTCCCAGCTGATCAGCTGGGTCTTCTTTTGTTGCCCTGCACAGGAGAATGGAGCTGGAAAGCAGGTTAGTGGCGTGGGGAGGGAATGGGATTTTTCAGAAACCTTCCCCTGCTACGCCCACCAAGCCACGCCCACAGAACCAGTAGTAAAAAAAAATGAATCCCACTACTGCAGCTCCTCATATATTGGAACACTGCTATTATGGTACCTCTTTTCACTAGAATAATCATTAAAATATAATGAAATTAAATAATTTATAAAGTACTGTAATGTGTTACAGCAATATATCAGCTCATAAGAAGTATTATTGCATCAACTGTGTGACATTGTAGACATTGTATAAATTGCCATTAGATGGACACTGAAAAACTATCTCATGAAAATGGAGAAAAAAAGAGCTACAGAGCTAACTTTTTATTAGAACAGGACATTAAAGAAAGACATATACTAATTCAAACAATAGTGAAGTAATAAGAATTGTGCATAAAACAACATGTACTTTCTTCCTGTTCTTTATATGTATTTACTACAACAGAAGAGTTACCATGTAATTAAAATCTTATGGACACTGAACAAAAGGAACAAAAGGAATTTTTATAGCTTCTATGCAAATCTAAGTTTCAGTGGGGACAGAAAGTGTACTTGATACAGTAAACAAGAAGAAAAATAATACAATTCGGGTATAAAAATATACGCAGGCACAATTCTCGAATTATGTGCAGATGGTTTAATGGGAATAATTATGCCTGCCCTAGTTTAAAAGTAGGATATTATTTTTCATTCTACTGAACAATGTAAAGACATTCGAAGAAAGGAAGGAAGGAAGGAAGGAAGGAAGGACACCATTGTTATTATTTCTGTCCCTGTGGAATCACATAATGTCTAGGAACATACTCAAAAATGACATTTCCCAGAAAGGCACTGACAATGTTACATTTAGTGGCTGCTAAGAGTAAAAAATTGTCTCAATTCTTGGAGTAGAAGCTGAAGAAGGATTTGATATATCAATATAGAAGTTCCATTTACAAATCACACCTGTGTAAGTAGAGATAACAAACAAGTTATGAATAAATATCTTTAAATGGAGCACATGGTAAGTTTCCTACATTAAATTAATCCAGAGTTGGTAATAAGTGGCAATGTACATTAAAACTGAGGATTAGCTGCGGTCATTATGACCCCAAGCATTTTATATGCATAGTTGCTACTTTGTCAAAAATATGCCAAGAGTTGTACTTCAAATCTGTATTGTTATTTGTTCACACAGTACTTTTTATTATCTTCACCCCTTTCCCTCTTGGTTTAAAACATATTAGAGCCTATCTATCGATGGAAATAGATGTCTTCTTAGGACTCTAAAAGTAGAAGAATTTCAGAGATGGAATACAAAATGTACTCTTACGAACTTCAGTCCCAGGATTGCTAATATTTGTATTTTTATCACAATTCACAGCTTTTTTTTTAAAGAGACAAATGTATGATATGCTACAGTATGTTTGTGTGGGTTTGTGTGTATCCATCCTAGAAGTGACTTTTTCCCCTCAATATATATGGGAAATGTGTAGCCTTTCAATAATGAGAGTTGAAGCCGAATGCCATATTAAAGTCTCATTTAATCACTAGCTGTCAGAGAAACAAAGAAATTATTAAAAATACATAAAGGATAGGTTAATAATACTCAGAACCTGAAATGGATTTTATTAATCAATAGTTTAGTTTTTTCTGGAATACTAACACATACCATTTCAAAAATGACCTTGTCATATTCTGGGATGATAGAAAAAAAAGTAATATTAATAACACTGCACTTCTTTCTTTTTCACTGTTCATGAGTCAGTATTTTCAAAATACCCATCTATACAGTTTACTTCTTTTTTTTCTCCATAGGCCTAGAATTGTTGTTGCTGAGTCTATGCATTCACCCTATGACACCATTTGACGGATTTGATTCTATTTAATCAAGCTAAGACTTTTGCAAATAACACTTTCACACTCCACCATTTTTACTAGAAGCCAAATCAGAATTTCATCCTTAAAGTTAACAGAATCTGTTTATTTTCTTCTGAGTGATTTTTGCAGCTTTCCATTACACTTCCTGTCAATTTTTTTCAACTAATTATGTATATTAAAATATATAAATGTTCACATAGAACATTTAGTGTACATTTTTCTTTTCTTTTAAGAGAAAAAACTCTTCCTGTGGATACAATCCTAGGTAGTAGAGTTAAGCTTCAGCCAATTGAATGCACTAGTCAAGGAAGGATAGAGTCTGCTCTTACTGTCTATTGCTTCTTTCATCTTAATGTATCTAGAGACTAAGTAACACTGCTCATATTTAAATCTGTGAAGCCCATTTAGAATTTGGTTTTGATTATTATAGATTATTGTATTGATTATTATAATTGATTATTATAAACCATGAAACTTACACTAGTAGAGCTACAATAATTTCTAACCTTGTTCAGGCTAGTATCACCTAAAGATATTCTTCTTCCATAATTTTAAAGTAGAAATGTTCAAGCTGGGATTGTGCAAAATTCATTGTTTCAGGAAGAAACTATATTCCAGTTCTAGTGAGTCATGTTTTAAACTGGGAAACACAAATTTTGGTGGATTTTGGAAGGAAATCTTCCAAACTTGAAGTTGTTTTAATATAATCAGGGAACACTTGTCCCTGAATAGTAAGTTTTGTCCAGAATGTCCCCTCTGAAAAAAATATCAATCCACTTTCCAAAGAAAATACACTGTACTTTTCACAGTTTTCCAGAACGACCATTTCAACACATTTTGCATATCCTTACTATAAATATGTTATTAATGAAACAGAACATTCATTTTGGCTAATTCTATAATGGTCCAAAGTTTTGGGAAATAAATCCTTGGAATTAGAGCAACTTGTACTCTTCTGAACAAAACGTTGTGCAAAAGCAGTTTGCATGTCAAAAGCTGCGAAGTAATGTTAATTAAAAAGAATACTCAAAATATTGCTTTACTAATGATCAATAACTCATTATTTAATAATTCAGTGATTGGAAAGAAGATGGGAACGATACCATTCTATATCAGGGTTTTTATTTACAATCCAGTTTGCTGCAGACGTTTTAGACATAGTACCTTTTTGTTTTGTTTTTGTATCTTTGAATCAGGGTTGATTCCTGATGATTGCCAAACGAGTTCCTAAAATAATTTGGTAAGGCTTCCAGAAGTGCTTTGTGTTTGCCTTTTCCCAATGTCATTCAACAAGCTTTGTGCCTACAGTGAAGCTGTAATTTATAGCCTCCCAGATTTTAGTCTGGTGCCTTAATTATTACACCTAATTGGCTCTGTTTGTATAATATATAGTAGGAAAATTAAAACATCTATGCTGCAATTGAAAACAACAATAATATCATAGCTCTCATTTCTCCAAAATGGAAATAATGTACAAATGAGAAATGAAAAAAATGAAAGAAATAAAAAGAACATAACACTTAAATTATCAGAAAGGGAGTAGCTTCTTAGAAGGCAATACTCAAAGATCAGCACTGACACAGAGTGTCAGGCTCACGTCATCAGAGCCTGAATTTGAGGTGGGAGACTAGCTGGAATTGGAACCTACAGAGATCAAGGAGGTGGCTTCCTTGGCTTTGGAGGAAGATGGGGAGGAGCAAGCCCAGTCAGACCAGGGTCTTTCAGGCTCGTAGGCAGGGAGGAACAGGGGCAGGATGACAAAGAGAGGTTAAGCAGGAAACATGAGAGACAGAGTTCAGGCAATGAGCAGGGATCTCCTGATTCTAGAGCATGGAGAGTGGAGAGAAGGCACTAACAATGCAGTCTGACTCATCTACTCAGGAAGAGAGTGCTGCACCTATCTTCACAAGGCACACCCAAGGACTGAGGCTTAAGGAGATGCTGTAGGGAGGGACATTTGTTGGGAACAAACACTGAATTCCTGGAGTGTTGAGTTTTTCTGGATTCCTTCTTGATTTTTGGATTCTTGCCTTTGATTCTTGGATTTCTGGACTCTCTGAATTGCCTGCTGGATTTTCTTGCTTGCAGCCATGGCGCTCAAAGTACTGGACTAGACTATTTGCAGCCAGAGACTGCTTGAGGTGTATTTGTGTGTGTGTCATCTTTTGGCTCTGGGACTTGCCAGAAACGTTTGAGCGTTTGGGGGGAATTTGGAGCAATAAAGGGGCAGTTTGAATAGCCAGCTGTTGGTGTTGCCTCTGTGCCATATCCCAAGTCATCATACAGAGAAGTAATAGGTCTGATCTATTTTGGTTTGAGTAGATATGGTTTATTCAGATATGTAGGAGCCATGGTGGTGCAATGGTTATAATGCAGTACTGCAGATTACTTCTGCTGCCTGCCAGCTCCCTGCAATTTGGCAATTAAAATCTCACCAGGCTCAAGGTTGACTCAGCCTTCCATCCTTCCAACAAGGGTAAAATGAGGACCCAGATTGTTGGGGGGGAAAAAGCTGACTCTGTAAACTACTTAGAGAGGGCTGTAGAGCAATGTGAAACAGTTTATAAGTGAGTGTTATTGCTATTGCTATGTGCCAGCCCTAAACACTTTATTTATTAATATCAATATCTTAATAATTGCATGTGTGCAATATGCCAAATGCAATATTAAAGCAGGTGGTATTTAATTCAATATGTGGTAAAGGAAAAGGAAAACTTACAAGCCCATTTTTAGTGTTTATCTAAATCTACCAGTTAATGAACTATTTGGAAAAAAATAATATTTTTGAAGAAAAAAAAGAAGCTGATTAGCTTTTGAACATAAAAATTAAAACAAAACATTTGAGAAGACTGTGGAAATATGTTTGAATTTATGCTATATTTTTAGCTGATGTGCATCAACAAAGTTTTCATAAAATGAAAGCCAAAGTTGTTGTGTCTTTTTATAACAGGCCTGAAAACTGATGTCTTTTCAAATTGATATCAGAGGCTGCAAGAGAGATGTCCTGTCGGGTGTGAATAATGGACAAAATATTAATAATGCTGTTCAGAAAGAACAGAGGGGTACATTGGTCAAAGATTTGGTTTCCTAAAAAAAGAAATTTGATCTACAGTGAAAACTATTGAGTGGCTGTTCTTTTGATGATAATAATAATAAAAAAGATAAAACCAGAAATTGGCATCAAGTTTTCAGTCTATCAGCAGAAAGAATGTGATGTGTGAACTGAAAGTTCACAATCTCTGCTGATGCTAATACAACTTCCAGGTTTTTTTTTAAAGACTCTACAGACAAAGTATAAAATAAATTAACAGGAGTTGCTTATTTAAAAAAAAAATGAGACAATTAGACAGATATGATTATTCCCAATCTGATTTTTTTCCCCATTTCTCATAATGTCTTTTTTAAACAGTTTTATTAATTTTAACAATAAACAAAAACACATAAAACATAAAAACATCATCCTTTCCTTCATGAGTTTACAGACAGTGTATCGGTTGGTTTACCACTTTTTTGTGTGTGTCCATTTCATAGTCTCCATTGTAGTTATATTACATAATAGCTCATATTATCAATCAACAATTATATAACCTAATATCATTATTAAACAATCATTTGACTATAATTTTGTTAGTTCATACTTTAATGAGATAACTATAGTTTATTTACTTACTTATAGCAAATCATAAAGTCATACCAAGTCTATCTTGATAGAATTTTATCAAAATAGTATCAAATAAAAAAAAGAAATATGTATTCATTGTTTCCTAAGGTTCTACTATTCTATTAGATTATTATATTTTATTATCTAGCCATTGATAGAAAAGGTCTCAAACTTCATAGAATTGTTTATCCTCTTGTTCTCTAATTTCAAATGTCAATCTACTCATTTCAGCACATTCCAATATTTTCTTAATAATTTCTTCCTATGATGGTATTTTCTCATTCTTCCAATTTTTAGCAAATACAATCCTAGCCGCTGTTAATACATTTACAATCAAATATTTCAAATGTTTATTGTATGTATCAGGTAAGATTCCCAATAAAAAAATCTCTGGCTTTAAATCTATATGTTTCTTTGTCATTTTTTCCAACCATATGCAAATTTTAGTCCAATATTTTCTAGCGTGCTCACAAGTCCACCACATATGGTAATATAAGCCAGGTATCTGATGACATTTCCAGCACTTTTCAGATTTATTCTTGAACATTCTTGCTATTCTTGTTAGGGGAAAATGCCACCTGTAAAACATCTTATACAGATTTTCTTTATATGCTGTTGACATTGTCATTTTATAATTTTGAGACCACAATTTTTGCCATTTCTCTAAATCAATCCCATATCCAAAATTCTTCCCCCAAGCAATCATCATTTCTTTAACTTGTTCTTCCTCTAATTTAATTTCCAGTAAATAACCATATAATTTTTTAATCACTTTTTCATCAGTACCTGTCAAAATCTTATCTAAGTCAGTCAATTTATCATAAAATCCCTCTGCTTTAGAATCTTTAACATACCTTGAGTGTATTTGCGCATATGAAAACCAATTCATCTTTATACCTTGTTCTTCTAAATTTTGCATCGTTTTAAGTTCACCCTTTTCATCCAATATTTCCCCATATCTAACTGTTTGTTCCTTCTTATATGTTATAGGATAAGAAAAAGCTTCAATAGTTGATAACCAAATTGGGATTTTCAAATAACATTGTCTCTTAATTTTCTCCCAGTTTAACCATAAAGACTCCCGTATATAATGCCTTCTAAAATAGCCCTGCGATTCAGTTCCCTTATACCACAGAAAAGCATGCCAGCCCAGTAATAGATCATGTCCTTCTAGTGTCAACAATCTAGTCTTTCTTAATGTTATCCATTCTTTGGCCCACATGAAGTTTGCAGCTTGATAATACAACTCCCAATTAGGAAGGCCAAATCCTCCTCTAGTTCTATCATCTTTAAAAGTTTTAATTTTATTCTCGCTTTCTTACCTTGCCATATATACTTCAACACAATTTTATTTAAATCTTCAAAATAATCTTTGCCAAGCCTAATTGGTATTGTTTGGAACAGATATAAAATTCTAGGTAAAATATTCATCTTGATTGTTGAAATTCTGCCTATCAATGACAGTTGTAGGTTTTCCCATTTCTTCAGATCAAATGCTATCTGCTGTTTGAGTTTAATATAATTATTCTCTTTCAATGTAGTGCATTTCTCATAATGTTATATAACATTTTTTAACCTTTTTAAATTTAGCCTATGCTATTTACAGACTGCAATAAGCAACATAAGACAATTCAGCTACTATTTTCAACCATCATTCTCTGCCACAAAGGTGATTTAAAAGTATAACTCTGGAAAGGAATATATGGCTTTATCATTCAGGAATATACAGACAGCTTTTGATAAATCATATTTTTTGAGCCTCAACCATTAATTTGCAATGTGGATAATAATGATGGATAGCAACAGTAAGGTCCTTGGATAAATTACCTGTTTTTTGAAATAGTTTGGCTGCAATATCCTTGTAAAATAGTAGAGGAAATTACCTTCTTTTGGCTTGACATATAGTTAATAAAAAATGCTACATTTTGTTCTTAAAATTCTCCTCCTCCTCCTCCTCCTCCTCCTCCTCCTCCTCCTCCTCCTCCTCCTCCTCCTCCTCCTCCTCCTCCTCCTCCTCCTCCTTCTTCCCAGCCATTGTCTATCCACTGTTAAATGAGGTCTTCTTCTGAATGTTTCAACTGATATGGTCTTGAGCTTTAGTTTGCTAATTGGGACTACAATACTTGCTGATGTTGTCGATCGATCTTGACTTAGGTCTCTTTTGTGGTGCTTTTTATCAAGTATGATCCATTTGATGATCTGCCTTAATCCACCTATTCTTAAATTAATAGGTCCATAAATATGAGTTTCAATAATAATTGTCTGAAGATGTATATCTCAGTATTTAGGATTTATAACTACCAGTCAAAAAATATTGTTCATCTGACATGCAGCAATTAATTCTTCATATTTCTATTAAGAGAATCCTGGTGCGGTTGGACCTGGGATCCTAATGCACGACAATGCTATACCTCATGTGGCTGGAGTGTGTCAGCAGTTCCTGCAAGACGAAGGCATTGATGCTATGGACTGGCCCTCCCGTTTCCCAAACCTGAATCCAATTGAGCACATCTGGGACATCATGTCTCGCTCCATCCACCAATGCCACATTGCACCACAGACTGTCCAGGAGTTGGGGGATGCTTTAGTTCAGGTGTGGGAGGAGATCCCTCAGGAGACCATCTGCCACCTCATCAGGAGCATGCCCAGGCATTGTAGGGAGGTCATACAGGCACTTGGAGGCCACACACACTACTGAACCTCATTTTGACTTGTTTGAAGGACATTACATCAAAGCTGGATCAGCCGGTAGTGTTTTTTTCCACTTTAATTTTGAATGTAACTCCAAATCCAGATCTCCATGGGTTGCTAAATTTGATTTCCATTGATAATTTTTGCATGATTTTTTTGTCAGCACATTCAACTATGTAATGAACAAAGTATTTAATAAGAATATTTCATTCATTCAGATCTAGGATGTCTTATTTTTGTGTTCCCTTTATTTTTTTTGAACAGTGTGTGTGTGTGTGTGTGTGTATGTGTATACATACTGTCCTTTTTGTTATGATGGGGTAGGCATGCATTAAATAAAAAAAGTACATATCTATGTTATTAAAGTGTAATCATGATCATCTTTATCATCATAATAATTTTTTTAAAAATCCATAACATAATAAAATAGATAATTTTAAATGCTAAATATAGCTTAACATGAATATTTCCATAAATAATGAACATTACAATGATTGATCACTTTCCGCTTCATATTTTATGTGAACAGCAATAAGAAATAGAAGTGAAATTAAACAATTTGACACATTGGCACACTGAATGCATTCATTCTAAAATATTATATTTTCATTAGGAAATACATGAGGAAAAATAGTTATTTTATTTGGGGCATCTTTACATCTCCAGAGATATCTATAATGCTGGGAAAGGTGGAAGGAAATAGAAGAAAATGAAGACCAGCACCAGGGTGGATGGACTTCCTCTCTGTCTAGAAAAAGACCAAGTTAGGGACCAACAAAGGAAAATATTTGTAGTTCAGGGTTGAAATCAAGGATCCTTGGTGCTCTGTGAACTTGACTGTTTTCCTGCAGACATTTCATTACCAGGAGTGGGATTCAAATTTTTTAACAACTGGTTCTGTGGGCATGGCTTAGGTGGTGGGCATGGCTTGGTGGTCATGTGACTGGGTGGACATGCCTTGGCAGTCATGTTATTGGCTGGGTGAGGCCAACTCAATATCACTCACATCGAGGCATGCATCTCCTCGCCTGGCCTCTCATGACTGTGGGGATGTTGCAACAGTCATAAGTGTGAAAATGGCCATAAGTCACTTTTTTCAGTGCCATTTAACTTTAAATGGTCACTCCACACAAGCAAAGTACCAGCAAAGGAGGGGGAAAAATCTCCAGAGACGTTCCTGAGACAGGAAGTCTAGTCCTGCCAAGAACGTAATAAGGGTTAATGGAGAGGCGGTTTCTGTAAGCAACACCAGAATGTTTCCTTCCTGCCTTCCTTACAGGATTAGGCCAGTAATTTCTTCTAACAGCCAGTTCTCCGAACTGCTTAGAATGTTAACAAGTGGTTCTAGTGAATAGGGGCGAACTGGTAGAATCCCACCCCTGTTCATTACCCAAACTAAGTAACTTTATTCGTGCTAGCAAGGAACATAGTTTGCTGTCAGTTATATTATATCAAGTTAGAGACAGATCATCATGGACAATATCTACCTATGTGGTCCCTAAAAGTAGACACACCATGTACTATAATCAACTGATCAATCACTTGAAAAATAATCCTTTGAATGATGCAAATACTTGTTCAGTTAATGCAGTCTCTATCTTGGCAAGTGAGCACTCTTATGGGGGAGAAAATATGGTTGAAAACAATTAAACTATGCATGGTGTGAAGAAGAGTTTTGGTATGATCGTTCACATGTGAAGGAGCAGTTATTGAATTTTTTTCCACTTTTTTTTTCCAAAAGAAGAAAGTTACTTGTCATTGGCAAATGAAGGTTACTTGTGAATAATGCAATATAACTCTAAAAATATAGGCCACCCGAGCATGTTTAGGAGAAAACAGAATTTGTAGCAAAGCATTGCTCACTATTTTGTGGTGCAACATATAGCCAAAAGACTCATGCCATCAAATGTGAAATCTGACAGTTTAATTCATTAGTGAAGAGCAGGTAGCAGATAAGTTTGAACCTCATAATACTTGACAAAATGGCATTCAAAATACAAATAAAATCAAACTAAATGAACAAAAAGTTACAATCCAGTAAATAACCTTGATTGGCCAACTGGGATTTAATAATTAATTTTAGTTATTTATTAAAATAAATGATACTCTCTCGCTTTAATCAAGGAAAAGTTAATAGTTCCATTCAAGCCAATGAGATTAGTTACAGCTAAATTAAATTCTATTGATTATAATGGGGCTTAAGCAGAACCATTAAGATTGGATTGGGACTTATAAGGGTGCAACAAATTGCTATGCAAGAATTTGCAGTAAACAATTAGGCATTGTAAAGCTTAATCCTATATGCTAATTCGTGAATTCAATAGGGAATCAATCCTGAAGAAACTTTGTTTTTCAGTATCTGCTGTTAGATGTGAGGACAGAAATGAACAAGGTTGGAATCAAGCATCATTAAATATATGTTATACTCCTCATTCAAGGCTGAGAAATATGTGTCAAATTACCAAATATGCCTGTGAGAAAGACATATATGAATTAAAGCCTGGGGCTATCTTAAAAGTAGAGTTTTTGACTATGGGGCCACTCTGCAGCCACACAGTTCCCCACAAAATACAATGTGCGGTAAAGATATAATGTTAGAAAGTGTCAAGGTCGTTATTCTCAGTTGACATATCTCTTTAGTTCAAAAGAGTAAATTTTTGAGACTGTTCAGTTCCATGGGGCACCAGGAAAAGGGTTTAGGTAGAAACTGGGGGAGGTAGGAATGTAGGCAATGTTAGCTGCCTATATTCCCACCACAGAATACTTTTTCTACTGAGAATCTGAACAACTGCACATTCCCATGTCAACTAGTTTTAGCTTCTTCTTTCTCGTGCTTCTTTGGCTTAAAATATTTGCTAGCCCTTCTCTGCACTATCCATATCATTTATTGTTTTTCCTGAATGGCTACAAAGGAAAAACAACAACAACAAACATGATGGAAAACAAGAAGAACATAAAAGATCTGAACAGGACTTTTGGAAAATGCCATGTTTGAGTACCAATACCTTAGTTATTAATTATGAATGTACTGAATGCATATACTACTAGTCTATATATTCTGTAGATCAGTACCCTCTGCATTGAGTAAAGAATGCAGATGATGTTCAAGTGGTGATGTCCAGTTGTTTTGGCATTGCACCCAAGATGCCTATTATTATTACTACTACTATTATTACTATTATTACTATAATAAATACATCATCATCATCATCATTATTATTACTATTATTACTATTATTACTATTATTACAGTCAGCCTAGGTTTGGCATTTTGTCTACCTATTGAGTTCTTACCAAGGACCCAGGATAGGCAAATCTGGTTTTTTGATAGTGTTATAGATATTGCCGCAGGATGGAAGCTGTTCCAAGTAAAGCTGCCTTCTGCAATTTCCATACAGCTTCAGATCATCCACGTAAAGGAGATGGGATAGTCTGGCAGACGTTTTTGATGTTTGATAGCCATGGCCTGAATTATTCAGTATTGTTGACAGAGGAAACAATGCAATGACAAATAGAAGTGGTGATACTGAATCTCCTTGAAATATTCCTCTCTTGATATTAATTTCTCCAAGTCTCTCATCATTGACCTGCAACTGTATCTTCCATTGTGCCATCAATCTTTGCACAAAGCTTCTGATGTTTCTACTGACTTCTGTTATTTCTAGGCACTTGATTATCCAGTCATGTGGCAGAGAGGCATATTTATTGTTGTTGTTGTTGTTGTTGTTTGTTATTATTATTATTATTATTATTAATATTATTATTATTATTCACACAGTCAGCACTGTTTTTAGACTGGGTTAGGCAATTTTGTCTACCAAACGAGTCCTTTCTAAGGACCAGGCATAGGCAGATCTGGATGTTTGTTGGTGTTACAGATATCATCATAGGATAGAAGTTGTCCAAGTAAAGCTGCCTTCTGCAATTGACTGATGGCAAATTGGTCAATGCCAATGAAGTTCAGGTGGTTCTCCAGTTGTTCTGGGATTGCACCCAAGCACCCAAGCAGGGGTGGGATTCTACCTGGTTGTACAAAACCAGTTGTTATGATTCTGTGCAGTTCAGAGAACCAGCAAATCGCACCACTGGCTGGCCCCTCCCCTCCTTGCCAGTCACTCCTTAGCTTACATGCATGCCATGTAAGCCTGCATTGTGCAACTTGCCTGAATTGTGCTTTCACCTAATTTTTGGTAAATTGCTATTTTTCCCTTTTTTCCTCCCCAACAATCAGCTGTTCCGACTATCTGCTGTGCCACATGATTTAGATTAGCTAAATCATCAGATTTCTTGCTTTCTAGCTAATCTAAATCACTGTTGTACTGCTTTGGCTTCACCCAGGAGGCTTCCCTGAGGCCCAGTCAGGGTTCGTATTCGGGGGTTGAGTGGGGGGGTGAGAAGAGGCCTGAGAGCAGAGCTGAACCTTCCTTAGGAGTAGGACTGAAGCTTCTATTTTTCAGTGCAGACTCAGGCAGCAGATTGCCAAAAGGTAGATCTGTGAGTGAATCTGTGATTCTGCAAGCAACTCAATCTGCCTGCCTGCTTTGCCTGATTTTGGATAAAAGTTGCTCTTTTTTAAATAAAAAAATTCAATATTTACATACGAGCCACATCCAGCCTGTAATGTGATACCAAGTCACGCCCAGCCAGCAGTCATGCTACCCAGTCACATGACCACCAAGCCACACCCACAAATTGGGCCACACCCACAGAACCAGTTGTTAAGAAATTTGAATCCCACCCCTACACTCAAGGCACCTATTACTATTGGTACTACTGTTGTTTGCCTTTGTCACAATCGTTCCATTTCTATGTCTTTGTATTTTGTTCGCTTCTCCAGTTCTTTCTCTTCTCTTCTTTTGTCTCCAGGCACTGCCACATCCACTATCCAGATTTTTTTTTTGTCTTTTGGCAATTGTAAAGTCTGGGGTGTTATGTGGCAAGTGCCTCTCTGTTTGAATTCTAAAGTCCCAGAGCAATTTAACTTCTTCATTTTCTATGACTTTCTCTTTTTTATGGTCCCACGAGATCTTCCAATGAATTATTATTACTGTTGTTATTGTCATTGTTGTTGTTTTGCCATTGTTGTTGCCATTCATTACACAGTCAACATGATGTTCAGAATGGATTTGGCATTTTTGTCTACCTATCGATAATTTCCAAGGACCTGGGACAGGCAAATGTGGAAGTTTGATGGTGGTGTCTCAGGATGTAAGCTATTCTGAATAAAGCCACCTTTTGTAATTGACTGATGATGAATTTGTCAATGCTAGTGGTGTTTTTATTCTAACGTTCAAGACTTTGTGGCCATTGAGCCTTATGGCTCTTCTGTATCTTTATGATAGAACTATTTATCAGCAGTGACTGCAGGGATAAAAAAAAAATGTTGAAAGCTGTAACTGTATGATTGAAGGTCCATTCTTCTATATGTTCCCATAACATAAAGAAATTGGGCAGAGCTTCAATCATCATCTTGACTTTTATAAACTCTCTGCCATGGTTGTCCCTGGTTGTTAGGTTTATTGTTGTAATGTTTTAAATTCATTAATTGTGTCTTCATGTTATTGTTTCATCCTGCCTGTATGGCTAAAAACCTATCAAGTAAATCTCAAAATAAATATTTTAAATAAATAAAAGTATATTAGCAAAGGAGCCTTTTTACATATTTCATAGATGAAATTATAAATCAGCTTAAAATAATAATAATAATAATAATAATAATAATAATAATAATAATGCTAAAATAGAAATAAAAATTAAAAAGTTATAATGATAACATAAAATAATGTTATTAAAGGTAAATACACACAGTAGAGGTATTAACACGTGAAAGGATCCTATAAAATGACAATTAATTTTACAATGAATAATCTAAATACAATAAATAACTAGGACAGATAGCTATTAAAGAACATGAGTAATACAAAAATACAAAAACACTTTGAGAATGTAAAGTTATGCTAATTCCAGTCTAATACTTCCTTAAGCTCTGCTAGTGTTTGTTGGGATTAAGACCAATATGGTACAACCCATTATAACAAAGAAATGGAGGAGGGACCTCAATCATGAGTAGTATGACTATATTTTAAAGGTGAAGAAAAAAAGAAAGAAAAAAAGAAAGAAGGAAGGAAGGAAGGAAGGAAGGAAGGAAGGAAGGAAAGAAAGAAAGAAAGAAAGAAAGAAAGAAAGAAAGAAAGAAAGAAAGAAAGAAAGAAAGAAAGAAAGAAAGAAAGAAGTGTGGTAGGGAGAAGAAGGTATATGTTAGTTTTTCTTTAAATCAAATAGATATTTGCTTTTTTTTAAATCAAGGAGCAGAGGAGGAAGAGGAGGAGAAGTAGAAGGGGTTAAAAAGTTATTTACTTATGTAGTTACTTTCCAAGCACATCTAAATTATATTAAAGTAACCAAAATATCTTTACAATCCCCAAGGCATGTCACAACTTTTGGGCACTCCTAATGTTTAGAAATGGAAAAATTTGACACGTCCTACAGTTACCGATACAAATAAACCCAAGTGTAGAATTTGATCCATGCATTTTGAAGTTGTTTTTTAAAATTGATTTCCATGGCTACATTTTACATTAGTCCCCAATCATCACACAAGAATATTTACCAAAATTTCCATTGTAATGTTCCAGGCATACAGAAGGATAGTTAGAAGGTTAATCCAAGAAGAAATTGGCTTAAAACTTCTTTTTTTCCCCTAATCAAGCACTTTGTCAGTTGTTGGCCTCAGATTCAAACTCTGGATTTGGCTTGCAGGCTAATTTTTGCCAGTTGGAATAAGTTGAGGGACATCTGAGAAATTAGATTTGTGAATTCTGATACAAATTAACCCAATTTGCACTTTTCAAATAGGAAATTAGAGTTCAGTTTAAAGTGAATCTGCTGTAGTCCAGATTCTGTAATGAGATCAGTGTACCCCAAATATATCTATGTATGTATTGCTTTGAGTGTTTAGATAATATATTCAGCTCAATTATTTTGAAGGATTTTTTAAAATTGAAGTTTAATATAGGATTGCTTTCTCTTTTATATAAATCAGTAGGAATTCACATCAAACTTTTGAAAACAAATTGAACAAAGGCTGAAAGCATGTGAAAGGCATTAATCAATGTAAGAGTTAAAGGTAATCCTTAATTTAAGACTAGCCACTTAGTGACAATTTGAAGTTACAATGGATTTCCACAGGGCTACTTACAACCCAGTTCCAAAGTTGCAATGGCCAAGCCTTCATCCCTGCTGTCAAATGGTTATTTAATAACCAGTCTGTATCCATCATTCTTGTGATTACATTTTGTGACAATTTTGCTGAAAATCCAGCATTTACTCCTGTTTCTTAGCAAACCTGACCCATAACAAATCATTGGTTAACTTAACATCTGCTGCAGAAAAGATTGTAAAATCATGTTGCTTATGTGGATAATCTGCTTTTATGGTCATCACAAATTATGACCCTGAAGAGCCAGCTCCATTGAAGTTGTAAGTCAACTAGGAATGGAATGGAGTGGAGAGAGTGGAAGAGAAGAGCATGTAGACTTATATACTGCTTTACAGTGCTTTATAGCCCTCTCTAAGCAGTTTACAGAGCAAAGGTGGTATTCAGCAGGTTACCTGACCAGTTCTAGAGAACCAGTAGTGGAAATTTTGAGTAGTTCGGAGAAATGGCAAATATCACCTCTGACTGGCCCCACCTCCATCTATTCACTGCCTCCCTAGTCCCAGATGATTGGCTGGGTCTTCTTTGGTTGCCCTGCACAGGAGAACAGAGCTGGAAAGCAGGTTAGTGGGATGGGGAGGGAATGGGATTTTTGCAGTAACCTTCCCCTGCCATGCCCACCAAGCCACGCCCACCGAGTCATACCACACCCACCAAGCCACGCCCACAGAACCGGTAGTAACAAAATTTGAAGCCCACCACTGTTAGAGAGTCAGCACATTGCCAACAATTTGGGTCCTTATTTTACCCACCTTGGAAGAATGAGTTAACCTTGAGATTCGAAGTGCCAAATTTCAGGCAGCCAGCAGTCAGCATAGTTAGCCTGCAATACTGCACTCTAACTACTGCACCACCATGGCTTAGTAGGGTAGGGTAGGTTAGGGTAGGGTAGGTTAGGGTAGGGTAGGTTAGGGTAGGGTAGGTTAGGGTAGGGTAGGGTAGAGGAGAGGAAAGGAGAGAAGAGAAGAGAAGAGAAGAGAAGAGAAGAGAAGAGAAGAGAAGAGAAGAGAAGAGAAGAGAAGAGCTTTATTTGGCCAATGTGATTAGACAAGGAATTTGTCTCTGGTGCGAAGTTCTCAGGGTACTGTACATAGAAGCAAAATAATAATAATAATAATAATAATAATAATAATAATAATAATAATAATAATAATAATAATACCAATAATAATACCAATAATAATACCAATAATAATACCAATAATAATACCAATAATAATACCAATAAGAGTGGGTAGTAAGGAGAATAAGAGGGATAATAATATTATAGCCGTACAACATGAGTAAATATACATAGACATTAGACAGTACTGTGAGAATTTGGTGTTCAGAAGAGAGATGGCATGAGGAAAAAATCTGTTCTTGTGTATAGTTGTTTTGGCTCCTGTTGCCTTATGTAGCATCCCAAAGGAAGAAGTTGAAACAGTTTATGTTCAGGATGTGAAGGGTCTGTAGATATTTTCTCACCTCTCCTTGTGACCCACACAATATGCAGGTCTTCTATGGAAGGCAGGCTAGTTGCAATTGTTCTTTCTGCAGTCCTAACTTTCCATTGGAGCGTGTACCAATCTTGTATGATTGTTGTACAAAATCAGTTATAAAAGTACAAATGACAGACTCAATAATTCCTCCATAAAACTGTATCAAATAGTTTCTGAACTTCTTGAGTTGACACAGGAAGAACATTATTTGTTGTGGCTTTTTAATGATGGTTCTAATATTACATGTTCATTTCAAATCCTCAGATATTATAGAATGTTGCAAAACTGAGACTGACTGACATGCAATCAACTTATTCACCTTAAAGTAGCTCCCATGGAAATGTTATCTATCCAATTATAGTATTTGTGTTTTTCATATGTTGCAATCTAGTTAGCAATTTTTAAAGTATGCTTACACTTAAGGGAAGATGCTTTAAATATATATGTTAAGGAGGACACAAAAATGTTAAGAATCTTTGTATGGGATCTTCAAATAAACCAATTTAAAAAACAATGTAGCAACAGGAGCAAAAAAAACAAGTATAAAGTTGTAAAAATGGTAGGCTAAGTTAAAGTAACCCTCATCTATTTCCCCCCTATTGTTATCTGTTCCACTCAACTCCTTATAAGTATGCAATTTGAGTGCACTTCCCACACTTCCCTATTTTAATCAACCAAAATGTGCCACCACACCACTGAATAATATTTATTATATAGTGACTTATCAGTATGGTAACATAAAGACCAGAAAAATAGACTAGGATGAAGAATCTAAAGATGAGATTTGTAAAGCAAGGGAAGTGATAGTATTTAACACTCAGGGATGTTTATAATTTATTCAGTTCTCCTCCCCCTCACATTATTCATTTAATTCCAGGTGCCAGGCACTTTCAGTGTGATCCTGTTTTCTCCATCTTTTTCTTTTCAGTATACAACCTTCCATTATCCTTGACTGTTGCCCATTAACAGCACTCTCTATAAATCTTAATTGAACACAGTAATGCATCCCAGGTTTATCCTTTCTATACAGTTACTTAATCCTTCAGGCAGACTCTACAGTAGGAAAGAGTGAGGGACAGGTACAAGGGATGTACAGACACTTTTAATGTTATTAACAGATTCAGAGAAGAGTTTATGGGTACTGGGATGGTATTTCAGAAGAACAGTTCTCAGCAGTTTTATTATTGCAAGCAATTTATACGTCTAGCACCAGATGTCCTAGAAACCATATAAATAAGCTATTATTATGAAGGGTCAGGGAAGAAGACAAACAATCTGAATTTCAAATATATGTAAAATAACTTTATTAATAATCAAGATTTTTTTTTTTCTTCTGCTCAAACTTTTCCAATTTTTCTTAACAAGTCCCTGCAGTTTTCTAGGCAGGGTTCTTCAGAAGTAGTTTTCTGTTGCCTCCTTTTTAAGGCTATAAGAAAGTGACTGGCCCAAGATAAACCGCATGGCTTGGTATCCAAAGCAAGGCTAGAGCCTACAGTCTCCCAGTTTCTAGTCTGACGCCTTAACCTTTACACCAAGTTGGTTCTGAATGATCAAATAAGATATTTCAAATTGTAGATGAGAAATTGAAGAATAGTTTTTAATAACAGTTCACACATCAAGGAAGAAAGAGGTAGCTCAATGTTTGTCTGAATGTAAGAGAATAAGCACAAGCACTTTAATTTGAAGCTCAGAACAGAGACTAAATGTACACTATTCTATGGCATGTAGTTTGCATATGATGCTAAGATAGGACTATCATTGCTTGGATGCAAAGAACATTAAACTTTTAATTCCACTAATGATTATCTGAAATTTTTGCAGTCTGGATCAGGTAGTATACTCCTACTTTGTAATTAATTTGTTTAACCATGGATTGGTGAACAATCATTGATCACACCAGAAGCAAAATTATAAGCACATTCTCAATGTCAGGCCACTTATTTTTTCTAGTTTAGAAAATAGTTTAGGATCAGGTGTAGGTTGGCAGTGATCTCTGCAGTTATTTACCCACACTATATTTTAACACTAGTGGCAGGCCAGAAAAGAAACAAACCAAAAAGTTATTATCACATGAACACCTCTAGGGGCAAATGAGATTTTGTCAGTGAATACATATTATGATGGCAATGAATCATCAACTTTGAGGTAGATTTTCCCAGCAGGTTGTAATTAACCACCATTGAAAGAACACCTTGATTAGATACAACTTGGTCCAATTGGAATAAATGAGTACATCTTTACCATGATTCAAATTTCATAAATGTGTTCTTCTGTCAATGTTTCCTCTCTGCCTTCCTTTTGGAAGTGCCAATCCCACTTATCAACCAGAATGGGAATATGTGAGGCAAATGTGCCTCCTTCACAGAATTTCTTCACTCTTCCCAATTTCTTTGGATCAAATGTGATAATTAACTCTCTTCCACTTCAATATGCTGAAATGGGTGCAATCAGTTCCTTTGGAGATGATTAGGAATTTGTCAATGGCACCTTAGCAGTTTGTGATTGAACATATTTTTCCCTTTCTGCTTGCTCCATCATAAGTTGCTTGTCATAACCACATAATTTAAGATTAATAATTACTTGAGGCTCAGGACAGCCTTGGATTAACTGTTAAGCAAAATAAGTCCATATTTGGGGCACCAAAGCGGAGCACTACAGAAATCCCCCCTCAAGATAAACTACCTGTAACTCTTTCACTGTCAGTCAACTTTAGTTTTCAGCATTTAATAAGTCTAAATGTCTTGTCAATTGAGCAATGTAAGGACAGAATGACACCACTGTGGGACATCAATTGGCCTTAATCTGATACTGTGGCTCATCAAACCTAACAGGGGAAAAGTGACCCAAAAGAGCCAATTGACTCACATTCAAAGCAATGAGGATAAGAAGATAAACAATTCTGTTAATCCAGTGTATTAGACCAAAGATTGGTTGTTTAATTGATTTAAATGTAATCAAATCAATGTCAGCTCTTAATGATTTCATAGATAGACTTTCTCTGGGATGATCTGTCTTCAATGAGCCTTTTAGGTCTCTCAGTGATGTATTCCTTGCTGTTGGTCAATGAACTCTGCTTTCTTTCCATTTTTCTCAGAATTATGGACTTCTCAGTTGCTTTTCCTACCTCCCTTCTGGGTAGTGAATTAGTAAAGACACTTGCTTAAATACTGATTGCAGAATTCTCAGTAATTTAGGAGAGGTTCTTAAATTCAACTTTTGCCTTGAATTTTCAGTCCAGTGGAAAGGGGAAGAGTTACTCTTTGAATATTAAGGGTGGGTTTTTCCCCTTTAAGATAAATGGGATATTTTTCCTTTTGCTCCCTGTAAAAAAAGATCTAACTTTTATAAATAAGATTTTCTTCTTCACTGCATGCACAGTGCCACATTGATTCCTTTATAACAGAGTTGTGGCTAGGAGAACCAGAATACAAGGAAATGACCACTGGAGGCTGCTATTGCACTAAGGAAAAATACCAGCAAGTACATTAAACTGGCTGAGAATCCAAGGAGGCAGCAACAGAAAAGTTCAAAGGTGACTGGTTTGGGTGCTTTGCTTGCTTAATTACTATTAATTATTCAAAGACAAGTGCCATATTTTTCCCCTGGTAATTGCAGTCTGCCCATCCTTATTTGCCATTTTGATTTTCCAAGCACTAGGGCATAACTTGGATAAAGTTTCATTCTTAATAGGTAAGAGTGGACAACAGTTGCTGAGGTTTCATGATTGAGGGTTCTTCTTCCCTGTAACTGCAGCACTGATAAGGCCTCATGTCATTCTGCTCACCTACTTGGCCATTTATACTGATTGCCATAGGTATGTCCCCTCTACTCCAGTCACTGAGCAATACCCTCCATGGAGATTTTGGCTTCAGCTGAAGGACACACCACACACCTTCTTCTGCAAATGTATTGGCACCCACAATCCCTGATTGCTACTTTTCCTAGTGCTTGTCAAGTCTTAACAGAGTTTTTGGGAAACACTGGTTTAGCACTTTTTTGAAGTCAGACTTGACCTAATGTTCAAATAAAGGTGTGGCCTTCCTGTAGTGCATAGAACAGGGGTGTCAAACACACGTCATGTACTGGGCCTACCCCTGCCCAGTTTAGCAAATGGGGAAAAAGTCCTCAAATATCACATGATGCCGCCATGAGGATGCAAGTTTGACACCCCAGCATAGAAGGCCAGCTGTAGGAAGGATCCTGGCTATTCTGAAAACTGTACATTGCAGGTGCTATCACACTGTGCACCTGACACCTTTTCTGCTAGCTGCTTCACATAAGCAGAAGGTTTTCCTTTCTGGAAACTTTACTTCTGAGAACCTGAACTCAAATGTAATCACTCTCATCCTTATCAATCAACGTTCCTGAAACCAGTAAAATGCAACTGCCATTCTATAACAGTGTGTTCAGTAGAGAATAGTTAGCCTTTTTTGGGGGTGGGGGTAGGGGAATTAATGGATGAAATATTTTACACAGCATTCCAGATTTAGTGGTACTAGATGCCAAAGTAAGATTTTTGTTATAATTCAGACATGTTGCGGAAAATATATATTCATTAATGATTGACTATGTTCTCTTTATTTAATGGCCTTTCCCTTACATTTCAGCAGAGTGTCTGTCTGTCTGTCTATCTATCTATCTATCTATCTATCTATCTATCTATCTATCTATTATCTATCTATCTATCTATCTATCTATCTATCTATCTATCTATCTATCTATCTATCTATTATCTATCTATCTATTATCTATTTATCCTTCTAAAACTGTGTTTTGAAATAGCCTGGTTGAGACACAGATGAAAGGTTGTGCATTGGGATATGTTGATTACACTTTGCCCCCACACACATTGGCAACCATCTTAATCATTCAACATAGAGCACAGAAATATAGAGTTGGAAAGGACCTTGGAGGACTTTCAGTCCAATGCCCTGCTCAAGCAGGATACTCTATACCATTCTAGACAAGTGGCTGTCCAGTGTCTTCTCCAGTGATAGATCACCCATAACTTCAGAAAGCAAGCTACTCCATTGGTTGATTGCTCTAACCATTAGGAATTTTCTCATTTGTTCTAGGTTGCTTCTCTTCTTGGTTAGTTTCCATCCATTGTTTCTCATCTTGTCTTTTGGTGCTTTGGAAAATAGTCCCTCATTTTGACCATTGCACATTAAGGAGAGAGATTGGTGGCTATTTTCTGCTGGCAGTTAATACTTGGAGGGGAGTTATAGTGAAGCAAAGGAAACCCAGGGATCACTTTCCTTGACTTGGCCCGCCATCAGTAAGAACAGTACCATTTGCCAGCCTTCATACCGCAGGAAAGGAATTGGCAATCAGGGCACCATAATTCATGCCAGGACAATTTCTTTGCCAGCTCAAAGATTGGTAGATAGCATTTTAATGCAGCCATCTGGAAAAAAAAAACCTCTTAGAAGGATTTCCATTTCACAAGCTGCTGAAAGGAATGTTTAATCATGGAATATAGCTGGGTTTACAGCTGTTGATGAAATATACAATTTTGATACAAATTTTATGCTCTGTAACATCCTATCAGAAATCTCTCTCTCTCTCTCTCTCTCTCTCTCTCTCTCTCTCTCTCTCTCTCTCTCTCTCTGTTATTACATTTTATGCACCCTGAAACTGATGAAGTCCTATAGCTATATATCTATTAATGCAAATATTCAACTTTGGAAGTCCTGAACTAGTAAAGAAGGAATGTCAGAAGCCTCACTTCCATCCAAAAAGTTCATTTTAACAAAGCAAAAAATATATATTGTATTTGTTTTAGGCTATTGGCTAAAATACTTTTTTTTTCTGAATGGCCCAGGATGGATTTCAGAGAATGATTTAGTTGCATGGGAAGAATCTGAAAGAATGTGTTTAAGAAGGTTGTGAAATTAAATGAAATGCCTTTAAATCACTGTATTTTCAAACATCACTGAGCGCTATAACTCTGGAGTCTGGATCCAAACAGGGCATTGCAAAATGAAACACCCCAATTTCAGTATGTTTGTTCCAGTTTCAGAACAAAAAGGTGTAATGGCTAAAGTCTTGTACAGGGAGTCCTGAGATCATGAATGAAAGATAATATGTAAATACAATAAGTTAATCAAAGAAATGCACTACTGGGAATAATCCAAATTAAATGGTTCATTAGACCATTTCTGGAGTATTTTATACACCCACGTCAGTCACCAATATCCACACCTGTTCCTCTACTCTTGGTGGCATCACACAGGGGTTAAAAAATTGAGACAAACTGAAAATTCAGATGCTAGGAGCCATGGTGGCACAGTGGTTAGAATGAAGTACTGCAGGTTACTTCTGCTGCCTGCCTGCAGTTTGGCAGTTCAAATCTCAACAGGCTCAAGGTTGCCTCAGCCTTCCATGGTGGATAGAATGAGGACCCAGTTTTTGTGGGACAACATTCTGACTCTGTAAACTGCTTAGAGAGGGCTGTAAAGCACTATGAAGCAGTATATAAATCTAAATGCTATTGCTGTTATAAAAGACAAGCCAGAACTGAAACATGGTATCTAGGATTAATTATCTGTCCAGATTTAGGATAGGATCTGATGATACCAAAATGGTGACATTTGCATGAAAAAAATGATTAAATGTGTGTGTAACAACATCTGATGTAAGTATGTAAGGCAAGCCATTGACATGATGTAATCATAAACACGTCATCCTTTGGGTGTCTATGTATATAAACAGTAATTTCATTGATTGTTCCAAGTTAATACTAAAGCTACCCATAAATGTAACATTGCAAGCTTTTAGACCTAAGGTATTCTGAGATGCTAAAATATTGAGATAAGATAATTCATATCTATATGTACATAAACATACAGACAGTTACACAGACACACATTCATATACATGTGTATGTATATGTATCTCTGTATGTTTGTGTGTGCCTGATGTATACAGTATATATTGATATTGCCATTGATAGATATAGGCAAGACAGAACTGAGCATGTTATTCAATATCAATTCCAATTCAGAAAAGAAAAAAGAAAAAGAAAAAGAGAGAGAAAGAGAAAAAGAGAAAGAGGAGGGAGGAATTTATATCAGATTTCATAAAGAAACTTTTTATGTATTATGCCAAGGCAGCAAACATATTTAATATTATTTCCTCCTCCTACTTTACCCCCAACAAAAAACACTGCGAGGTGGATTGGGCTGAGGGGAAGTAAGTGACCCAATCTCATCCAGATGGCTTTAAAATGCCTAGGGAAGGACTAGAACTCACAGTCTATTGGTTTCTAGCCTGGTGCCTTAACACCAGACCAAACTGGTTCTTACAGTTGTGGTCATTGCATTATCAGAAGCAAAGATCTCAAATATCTATCTATTCTTTCTTTCTTTCTTTCTTCTTTCTTTCTTTCTTTCTTTCTTTCTTTCTTTCTTTCTTTCTTTCTTTCTTTCTTTCTTTCTTTCGTTACTGGAAGAGTAGTCAAAGTAACTTAGACAAAAAGTATGTGTGTTTAATTTTCAAACTGTAGTACTTGTGTGCAATATATATCTCACTTGCAGTCTCCAATGACCCAAGCACTTTTGTTCTAAAACCGAATTACAAAAAATTCCAGAGGGGATTTTATTTTTTTTAAAAAAATAGACCAGTAAAATGTAACAAAGATCCAGATCTCAAAAATGGTTGACTTTTACAAATGACGTGCCCAGCTATTCAATCATTGTCTATAAATAATAGTCCAATGTTATCAGACAGAAAGTTTTTCAAATACTGAATGAAACTTCTCCCTGTTTTGGAAACCATTTTAGGCAATATATTCCTGCAGGAGCCTTATCAGATGAAGCTGCTCAGCTGAACAGAATTATGCACGGAATGCAGATTTTGTTAGATGCAAACAGTTCATTTCCACCAGCCATCAAATAATTAACAATCTGAAAGGTGAGGTTGGCATGCAGATGCTATTATTTCAAAAGAAATAATGGGGGAAATTATTCTGAGAGAAACTGAGGGATTATAAATTCAGCAACAAACCAAATAATGAATTGTTAGGCAGTAAATTATTCTAACTGTGACGTGAGGACATAGAATTGGTCACTGAAGCTGCAAAGTTGATGGCCCGGTTCAGAAGTGCTAGTTTACTGCTCCGTGAAGGCAGTCCTGGAGTATCAATTACCCAGATCTTGGTGCCTGAATCGTGAGGTACATTTAATGTGAGTTCAGCTAAAACATTCTTCTCCTTCTCCTTCTCCTTCTCCTTCTCCTCTGCCTCTTCCCTCCGCCCCCTCTTCCTTCTCTCTCCTCCTTCTTGATTCTGTCAAGAGATCTTGTTACTTAGGCATATTCCTTTCAATTTCATTTCACAGTTAGTCATACATTCCCTCATTTTTACTCATATGCTTTCATTATGGATTTTTTTCAATATATGAATAGGAAGTCATGCTATAGTTGCATCGCTGAAAACGTGAAAGAGCAGGTTATCCTGGAACAAATCTATCTGCATTGTCACTAAAATCAACAAATTTCATATGGCACAAAATGATTTAAGAGGGGATCATCTACAATATAGAATCATGGGTTATGGCATATAGACAGATTATGCAAACAGATTATACAAAATAATAAAAAGAACTTGACATAAAAGTAAGAAACCTCAGGACAAACGCTCCATATCAATCTCCATTATTTCCATCCATAAATGTCTAAATAGGTTGATTAAATTTGGTGTCTCTCTACATCATAATAGATTTTTTTTTGCAAATTTCTGGTTAGATTGAGATGATAATGCTCTAATTTATGGTTTTAACAAACCATAAATTACTTGTTGTGATTCAGCTTGGTAAAGGGATATCAATGGGTGTCTCTACTTGTGATGAAGGAGATGTGCATTGTTCTGATGTCAGAGCTTAGCAAAAATTAGCATGGAATGGCAGGAAAAGTACACATAATTTCTGCATGGGTACAATCACCTCCCATAAAGGAGTCTATGTGGCATGTTTTCATTTGTATACTTTTAAGACTGTATAAAGCTTAATATCAGTCATTTTTAGTAAGTGAGAAACCTATAGTGCCCCACCTCATATCCTTGCATTTCAATCATCTCTTTGGGATACTTCAGATATCATCATTCTGCCATGGCACCTGAATAAAAAGCCAGGTGTTGACCTACTGAATTACTGGGAGAGGGTTTTTATAAGGTGGAGTCAGTACCTAGAGTGACCTTGATAAATTTCCTAAATTGGATTTGCAAAATAGGTTTATTAAGAATTTGAAAAATCTTCTGAGAAGGGACCAAGAAAAACATGAAAATAAACCAGTGTCTAGGATATTTGACGGGACTAATAATCAAGATTGTTAGAAGTAAAAGGAAGGAATACAAAGTTGGTTTATTTAATCAGGATAAATAGATATATTGTTATCTTTGGAACGTTTTATGGACTTTTGGTGACCAGCACTGAAGACTTTTTAAAGACTTTGTTTATAGACAAGAGATGAGATATGGGAAGAAGAGATGGTTGTATTTTAAGAGAAGGTGATAAATTACTAGAATTATTTATAATTGTTGTGATAGAGGTAGGAAGTACATATATATATGGTATTCAACTTTGTTTGGGTATTTTCCCACGTCATTATAGTTGTGCTTTTAAAGTTGTAGCAACGCTTCATCAGAATCTCATCTGCCACCATCAGGCTTGTGTATTGTGTTTGTCTGTACTATAGCAAAGAAAATTTGCCTTTTCTTTACTATAGTGTTTTTTCTTTCTTTTCTGCAACTTCATTTTTTCTTTTTATTCTATCATTTTTAGCTTGTATTATTAGCTTTTTTACTGTTGTAATTGCTAATTATTCAATAATTTTAATAAAATTATTATAAAAATATGGCAAGTTTTCAGGGTAGGGTCATGGAGGATGTCTGCTGCTATCCGATTTAGTGGGGAGCAGGCGATATTCTCAAGGAGTGGTTGTTCTCTGAATAACTTAGTCCTGTCTCATGTATCATCTAAAGATGATAACCATCACTATGAATTACATGCAGAAGGAAATTGGGGGTCAGTGCAACTCTCACAACAGAGATGTAATGCAGTTGAACCTGAAAAGTATCGTAGCTGTTGGGTCCTGTACCAGTTGTAGCTTTTGAATGATCTTCGAGGGCAGCCCCATATAGAAAAATGTTGTGGTAATCAAAATGGGAAGTGACCAAGGGATGAATGACCATGATTTGGTAATTTTAAAGTTTTTTAGTTGAATTAGAAGACAGTCATTTTATGTGTGTGTGTGTGTGTGTGTGTGCGTGTATGTTCAAGCCAGTTTTTCACTCCAGACAAGTGCCTGGACTAGTCTGAGCAGGTTTTGCAGAAGAGGTTTTCCATTGCCTCCTTTCTAGGGCTGAGAGAATGACTGGCCCAAGGTCAGTCTGGCTTTGTTCCTAAATCTTTGTGGTTAAGATAGGATTAGAATCACAGAGTCCCAGTTTCTAATCTAATGCCTTAAACACTTAACAAAGCTGGTTCTTCATTTATAATTTAGGGATAAAAATCTACTAATCTATTGTGCAATATTGTTATATTTATGTTACTGGTGTATTTTTGCTCTAATATATTCTGGAACAGAATATGACTTGTTCGACATTATCTGAAGGTCAGTACAAATTTACTAGGAAAAAAAACATCTTTCAGATACCAACTTGCTTTAGGACCTTATTATTCCCCCTATATTGTATTTTTCAATAAAATGTATCTGAATCAAGCCACTATTCCATTTAATCAAGTAATATTGACATTGAGTGATAAGCCTCTTCACTAGGAAATCTTTCACAGCATGACATAGAGAAGCAACTATTAAATCTGGGGTCTACTACAGTATATGCTCCACTACTAAATTAAATAACATGCATGTCTTACTACCTCATCTTTACCACTGCTTTTTAGACTTGCAAAGAGCTGTTTTTTATTGTGTGAATCAAAGCAAACCTTGAACAGAACTGTTGGACAGAAGAATTAATCTCTATGCAGAAGAGAAACACGAAACAAAGAAAACAAAGCATATTGATATGAGCTCATATAATTTGTCTGTGCTTCTATGATAGAAGATTAGAGAAAATTCCTCTGAGTATTTTACCTTGCAAGTGTCTTATTCTCTCAGGTAGCCATGTCTAAAGATTTTTGCCTCTCTAGACTTTATTGTTTCAAGTCTTATTTCAGCTGAATGACACTTCAATCAGAATCCACTTGGGAGTAAGATGTACAAACAAATGTAAACAGTGGCGGCTAAAACATTTTTGCAAAGAATATCTGCTTTAGCTTTGTATGCTTTTAGTTATCATTGGATCAATGACCAGGATATAGTTTTATCTGAAGTTACTGTATAAGTAGGATCAGTGAGGGGGAGGATAAAAGAGTTGCATCTGACCAGCTTGAGCAATGAAAAGACAGTTCAACAGAGAATAAAGAATTCAAAATGTTCTCTGCTGATTTAAGAAGGGGTTGTTTCAAACTGACTAAAACACCCTGAACTAATGAAAGCAGCAGAACAACCAGCCTTAGAAATTAGAGAAACCAAGCTGATTAGGAAACTGGAGGCTAAAACATACAATGAATGGTTGCAAGTACTTGGTTGCAAGTCTAGTGAAGAGAACCAAAGGAGATATGATAGCAGTGTTCCAGTATTTGAGGGGCTGCCACAGAGAGGAAGGGGTCAAGCTATTTTCCAAGGCACTCAAAGGCCAGACAAGGAATAACAGATGGAAGCTGATCAACCTAGAAGTAAGGAGAAATTTCAACCTAGGAGTAAGGATAAATTTTCTGAGAGTGAGAACAATCAACCAATTGAACAACTTGCCTTCAGAAGTTGTGGGAGCTTCATCACTAGAGCCTTTCAAGAATAGATTGGATTTCCATTTGTCAGAAATGGTGTAGGTTCTCCTGCTTGGGTGGGAGGTAGCACTAGATGACCTATAAGGTCCCTTCCAACTCTGTTAATCTGTAATTCATTAAACAATGAAGATAACAAAGTGGTGGATGGCTGCTATTATTTAGTAGCAACCACCAATGGTAAAAGAACAAGGAGCAAAGAAATACTTTGCAGATTAGAACTTGGAACATCAGCTGTGAAGATCTTGAAAAATATACGCAAATGTGATGTGTTTAAACCAGGAGTGTCAAACTCACCTCATCATGGCAGCATCAAGTGAGGTATCGGGACTTCCCTCCTTCACTAAACCAGGTGGGGGTGGGGCCAGCACATTCAGCCCATGGGCCATGAGTTTGACACCCCTGGTCTATACTATAAAGACCAGAATAGTGCAAGCAATGGTATTCCTTGTGATACTCTATGGAAGTAAAGGTTGGGCTTTGAAGAAACTGAATAGGAAAAGCATTGATGTGATGTTTTTGAACTTCAGCATCTTTCTCTGTGTCACATATACCTAGAAAGAGTAAGTTTAGCCAGAAAGCAATTGGCCATCACTTTCCTGTAACAGCTACTTGGGGTGGCTCAGTTGCTGGAATGTTTTTTAAATGGTCTCCTTAAGCTCATAGTTAACAAGCTCTACTGAGGACAAATTAGAGTTTCCATAACTACAAGGAAAGTCCTTGCTAATCATTATCTGGGAATTTTTCAAAATGTTTGCAAATTTGAAGGATTTATAGACAAGAAAAACTGATGAAAAAAAAAAAACCCAAAGGAGAATGGACAACCTAAGGAGAAGTATGGGGAAAGGGAGGAAGGTACGACTTGGGACTAGTTTTTAAAGCAGCTGAGGATAAATTGGATTTCCCCATTCATAATCTAGATTTTTTTAAAAAAAATTGCCATGTATATGTCACAAGATATCCAATGTTTATCTTGAGCTTGACTGAGACTCAAATGCAGTACCAGTGAAGACCTTAAAAAAACATAGAAATAGTGCGGTAAAAGTTCACAATATGTAAAAAATAAAGCTAGTCTATTCTGTATACAGTCATCCTAGATCCTACAATATATGATAATACCATTCCATTCCCTTCTGTTTCATTCTATTCTGTTCCTGTTCACCCATCCACCCATCCATAATCCATCCATCCATCCAATCTCATCCTGGTGAAGAAGGGAAATACTATATCAGATGATACCTGCAAATCTGCATAGACAATCATAGTATCTGAGCCATAGTGGCAATGGGAATGTTACCATTATATAGTCAGAAGAGTAAATCATTAGGTTATGGCAAGGAAGAGAAGGAAATAGCCTAAAGAGAGGATGGCACTTCTTTTTTTTTTATTTTGAAGCATTATTTCTGTTTGAGAGTGTCTCCTTTTCTACCCACTCTACTCGTTTGTTTCTCATTGTTTGGTTGCACATAGTTTTTGTTTTATTGTTTGAGTGCTTGACAAGGGTGACAGTGAATGGGCACTTGCCTCTCCACCTCTTCTGCAAGATTTGGGTATTTTCCCCTTCATTTTCTTTAAGTTGCTTGTTGTTTGTAAAATGTCAATTTCTATGTGTTTTCCAGAGGGAAACTGTGAAAACAATTAATTGCTTTATTTTCCCTTGCATAGCAAAGAAATATTCAGAAACAGAGAAACAGAGCTAGATTTAATGTTTACCCTCTGCAGTTTTTAATGGGAGATTTAATAAAGTCTCCATGTGTATGAGAATCTATTCATGTAGTAACACCAATTTGTGATCACCACAAGTGGTCTGTTACACAATCCCTATTAGTAATAGCAATAGCAATAGCATTATATACTGCCCCATAGTGCTTTACAGCACTCTCTGGGTGGGTTACAATGTAAGCATTATTTGCATATTGGCCCCAACATTCTGGATCCTTATTTTACCAACCTTGAAGCAGGGGTGAAATTTTTTTCCCTACTAGCTTTGTGGGCATGGCTGTGGGAGTGGCTTGGGGGCCATTTTTTACCAATTCAAATTGTCCCTACCACCTCTCCCCAGCCAGACCAAGGTGGTTGAATTTCACCCCTGGCTGGAAGGCTGAGTCAACCTTGAGCCCCATCAAAATCAATCTCCAGGCTGTGGGCAGAGTTTTACCTGCAATACTGCACTTTAAACACTGTGCTACTACCAGCGCTTTCATTACCAATCAAGTCCAAGAAGCTTCCATTCTTCCTTTATTTACACACATCATATATCAGGATTAGAGTTTTCTAATTTTCTTCTGTCTGATGAAGAATGTTTTGCAATACACAACATTGTAAGATTTTGCCTTGCAATATTTAAAATTCAGAGATAGATAATTATAAGTATAGGACATGTGTAAACTCTCTTAAGGATGCCACTTTTATTTTTGTCTCTTTTCACATCATTTTTGTGGCTTCAGAGCCCTCTTGCCCTCTCCCCTTAATTCATAGTCTTAGTATTAGAAATAATAGAAGGGCAAATCTTAGTGTTTTAATATTATAAAATTGTGTAAGTAATACTGCTTTTAGTTACCTTTTTCTGTCTTATAGGTTTGGTGTTTTTTATTGAAAGAAGTGTGATTTTTTCTGATTATATTTTATGCTTATTCATCACTGAAATAAATATTGATTTTCTGATATTTTTCTCATTTCCAGATACTGGCATTTATTGTCTTGATCATCCATTCCTTGGTCAATTAGTAGGCTTACAATGTACATTGTACCTGTATTATGCACTTTTTTATCTGGTTGTGCTTAACAGTTTCCAAACATTGAAAATCTTTTAATACTAGGCCTTCATTTTTCCTAAATATTAATATATTTTACAATAGGGATGCTGTTTCTTCATTTATATTATAAGCTTACTGGTTGATATCTTGCTAAATTGTCACCTAATATATATGGGTTTTACCTGTTATCTTCATCAGACAATGAACATAAACTTGAACTGAAGTTTTCCTGGAAGAATGTTAGCATCATAGAATTATTTTGAATATACTTAGCAATTTTGCTTTAGTTGAAAACTAATAGTTAATGGAAACCCATTACAAAAGTGAAGTTTATCCTTTTGAATGATGTTTCCCATAAGCATAAGGAAAGCAATTAAGTGCCACATATCTCAAGGTAATGTCATAGCCATGTGCTAATCATGATTTATTCCTTTTTAATACTTATATATTGTAGCTGTCAAAATGACAACCTTGAATTTTAATATATCATCCTCAGGGTAGTGTTTAATTTCACCAATAAACAATTGTAGCTTTAAGGACCCTTTGGGTGGGTGGAATGTATGCGAAAGAAAATAAGACATAGCAACATGTAAAAGAGAAAGAATAAGAAGACAAAAGAAATAATATTTCATTTATTTGCACAGATAATGATTTGACTATTATGTACATATAGAATATTCTTTATTTGCCAATTGTGATGGGACACACAAGAAATTTGTCTCTGGTGCATTAGCTCACAGTGTACATACAAACAACAAAATAATATAATCATAAGATACCAATAGTAGAAAGTAAAAGGAAAGATGAGAAGGTTAAGAGCAATCCAACTATAGAAGGCACAAGGGGGGAAAGTAGCTCCTGTCACAAAGGTAGAGATTCTGGCATGAGGAAAATTAACTGTGATGTTCTGAATTTTTGCAAGAAATATTTTATGTAAAGTTAAGAGGATCTTATTTAATTCAGAGAAGAGAATCCTGAGCATACAGAACTTTTTCAAATACAGAAATCACTAAATTTTAGGAGAGTAATGAACTAAGGCTACTATATCTGGGTTGATATAAAATTCAGTTGTGTTAATTAGTAGAATTTCCATGTGATTTTTTAATATATATCTCATTCTAAATTTTATACTTTGTCTGCTGGTTAGTATCATAAATTCTTGTGAATATATACAATTTATATCCACAGAACAATGGTGTATTTATTGTATTTATCATTTATTTACCACAGCTATTTATATTCTGCTTTTCCGGGAAACAATTCCCCTGAAATGATTCACATGCAGTATAAATGTTTTACAATGAAATACAGTAATAATTGCCTACCTTGACATGGTTTGGGGGCTTGTGTGTTCTGAGGAAGATGAAAGCTATGCCAGAAGTTCAACCTTTTGTCATTGGCAGATGGAAATGTTGTCAACTCATGCATTTTCTGAATACCATTCAATATTTTTTGGCGCTAACTGTTCTGATAACCACTGGGATTACCACAGACTGCTTATCCAATCTCTCATTTTTGATTTTTCAAATTTGATACTTTATGATTTTTTCCCAATTTATTGTCTTCTTGTCTTCTATCTCTTGGTATTGCCACATAATTATCTGCACTTTCTTTGTTTCAACCACAGGGAGCGAGGGAGGGAGAGAGGGAGAGAGGGAGGAAAGAAGGACGGAATTTACCCTTTCCTTGTAGAAATAAGGAGAAATTATCCATGCAATCTGTAAGTAGAAATGTTCAAAAATGTATTTCTATTTGTAGTAAGTTAAAACCTGATTAAAATTGTAGACTATTTGAAAATATTTGTACAAAACAATAGTACCATCACTGAAGCCAAGAACAATGACTTAGTAAATTTAATATGTTTAATTGTTAGAAAGCTATATATTGTGCTTTTATAGTAGCTTATAATAACAACAGAAAATAAAGTTAATAGAAATACTAAAAGAACAATAATAATTAAGCTAAAATTATATTTCAAAGTCTTTCAAAACTTTAGGGCTTTTTAAAACCTCATAAATTATTGCTTTCTTGTATTCTAGAGAATGATTCCAGAATCTAAAGGTAGCTACACAGAAATATCCAAATGAGTCTGCAGGTGACCAAATAAATCTTTCTTTGATGACACAAATAAGGAACAGTGACAGTTGTGGGTTACTTCATGAGAGTTATGGAAGCAAAGGACAAAATGTACATTGGTATATGTCACCAGAGAAATTGTCTGGAATACATAAAGACATGCTGGAAATGAACAACAAGAAAGGATAGTTTATTGGGCTTGTGGATGTGAAAAAAATTAGAAAAAATTGTATTCAAATATAGTGATACCTGAGTATTTGTCCTTTATTGGTTCCAGGCAATGCAATGTGAAGATATAGGTAGTATTGATATGTTCCTTTTCATTCCATGACAAAGTTAGATCCAAACTGTTTTTGAGAAACGTATTTGGTTCACCTTTTTTGCATCGTGGATTCTTCACAAATGACCAATGAGCATAAATGAGCAATGAGCTCATTTCTTTAGCAAAGTATCTGTGTACTATGTTCTTAAATGTCTCCATTCTAGGAAACAGGTTGACATGTAGTTACACTAAGATATGCCATACAATGATTGCATTATAATTTTCAATATTTCATGTTATCTAATGCAAAAAAGAGATATCTGGGGACTCTTATCTAGTGTCAAGCAAAAGTTTCTCAGATGTCATCAACAATAGCTGCTGGTGGAAGAACAATTGTGTCAGGATTCCAGTACTTAACCCCATTTAAATCATGACTCTTGAGCCAAACTTCCAAAACTTCAAAATGATTTATTGGGAGTTAAAAGGTCCAGCACTGCCTGTGTGTAGCCGACTCTGAGACACAACATTCATTGTCACTTTTGACCCTGTTTTCCCCCACCCCCTGGGTGTATCGTAATTCATATTCTCCAATGGGACACATCCATAGCCATCAATCATGCTCTCCAGTTAGAATTTTGCATGGCAGAAACTTCGCTCACCTAGTTACTATCTTTGAAAACATTTATGGAACGCAGTTTCAGTTTGCAAGTTGCCACATTGCTCCACCCCTCCCTTTCTGTTGGCCACTCTAAAAGGCCATAGAAATATTTTATGAGTTGACACATTGCTCTTACCATAGGTTTTCAGTCCTTTTTCCATAGATATATGTGAGAATATTGTACAGTTTCATTCTTCCCTCCCTCCAGAGTTTACTTTAAAAGTTCATCATGTTGCTAATAGTGTTAAAATGCTGAACTTGGAAGCATTGTTTATGGAGAGTCTCAGTCATGCAGGTCATTGTTGTCTCAAAGGTGCTTTATCAAAAAGCAACCAGACTTTGTTTTTCCTTGAAGATGTTTTGCTTCTTATTCAAGAAACTTCTTCAGTTCAGTTGGAAGGAATGTAAAAAAGCATGAAGGAAAATGAAGGAGATAAATCAGCATAAACGGGAGCATAAATCAGAATAAAACTATTGGAAATATTTACAGTACATCTTGCCTATGCCAAAGGTGAGTTAGATAAAAGAAAACACCAATAATACATTTAAAAACTGTGATATATTTTAAACTGCAAGGACAGGGTTCGCATCAACGTTATTCTCTTTTCCTTTGTTCACAATCTATCAAAACTTGATTTTGTTCTTCTACTACCTTCTTTGTAAACACTTTGCAGAAACCTTGCTTGGCTCCAGGGCTGTTGAGAGCATCATAAATAGCCAACTCTTGCTAAGATTTAATTTTCATTCTGAAGAAAGAATCAATAACTATTTCAAATTATTTCATTTTTTAAACAAAGAAGATTCTTCCAATCTATAAGACCATCATCAGCTCAAACAGTTGTTCATTCTTTATTACAGTTAAAATTCACACTTAAAAAATAGTCAGTGTCCACAGGTTTACAATATATTTTTACACTTGACTGGAGTTTAGAAGTTTTGTAAGAATCACTCAGATTTTGTAAATCCTTCATGCCATTATTAAACTGATCCACCATAGCTGTGACATCAACTTTCAAGCCATAAACCTCCATGTACACTTTTTTTTTGCTTTGCTTTGCTTTGTTGGTTGAGGTGTAGGATTTATATGTTGGGAAGCATTTGTTGGATAGAACTGAAGCCAGAAGTTGGGGTAGAATACAAATCTATGCATTTCCATTCCTTCTCAGATTCCTGTCTATTTCCTCTTTTTTTTACTGACACTTTTTACTCTCTCTTTTAGCAAGTATAGATAACTATTACTCAGGATCAAAGCTAATCTCTTGCATGGAGATTTTGACATTTGGCTGAAGTCCACATTAACTTAACTTGAAAGCTGCATGTGATCACAGAGCTGAAGAAAAGTAAAAATGATGGTCATTCCAGCTTTTATATCTCAAGGGGTACATTATTAACTTCCATACATATATTAAATGGGTTTTTCTAAAAGGTTACTTCACACCTAATCTATCATAGATGTTGAATTTGTTACGTAAGGCATAATGTACCTTACACGATGCATGTAAAACATAATAAAAACCTTCCTCTGAACACATGAAAATCTTGATATAATTTAATAAGAATGTGGTATAAGATGGCAAACCTATCAATCAGTGCAAATGTTTTTATTTCATTGTCACTAAATAAAATATAATATATGAATATTGTCTTGTTTCCTCTTGTTCCTAGCTGGCTGACCAGCTGAAAGTATGGCCTCAATGGAACTATATCTAAATGCATGCAGAGGGGTACCTCAAGGTTCTGTCTTAGGCCCACTACTCTTCAACATCTTCATAAATTATTTAGATGGGAGGATAGAAGGGCACTCAACAAATTTGCAGACAATATCAAGCTGGGAGAAAATAATTTAAAAGATAGACTCAAGATAGAGAAGAGTCTTGACAAACCTGAACCCCATCCAACAAAATTCAATTCAGTGGTGAGAAAAATAAGGTCTTACACTTAGGCTAGAAAAAACAAACACAGAGATAAAGAATATGTGGTACCAGGCTCAACAGTGGCTGTGACAGGGATCCAGGTGTCCTAATGGACAACCACTTAAGTATGAACCAGCAGTGTGCTTCAGTTGTCAAAAAGCCAATGTAGTCCTAGGTTGCACCAACAGATCAGATGAACTATTAGCATTGCACTGGTAAGACCACATTTGGACCAGTTCTGGTCACCAGAATCTCTCTCTCTCTCTCTCTCTCTCTCTCTCTCTGTGTGTGTGTGTGTGTGTGTGTGTTTCAGAATGAAAAAAATGCTAAGAACAGCAATAAAGATTAGGTGGTTAAACCATATGATGAAAGATTGTGAAAACTAGGTATGTCTCATGTAATGAAAACATATTTGAGGGGATAACATCCCCAATATTTGAGAGGATGTCATAGAGAAGAGGGGGTCAAACTATTTTCCATAGGGGAGGAAAGAAATAATGGATGGAAGATTATCAAAAAGAGATCCAATCTACAATTAAATAGAAATTTCCTGACAGTGAGAACAATTAATATGTGGCTTGCCTCCAGAAGTTGTAATATGTCCACATTTTGTAGCAAGAATATGTATACAACTTTCAGAGCAAAACCAAGATATTGATAAAATACTCATGCTTCACACAGATATTCCAAATTCTCAATCAAATTTGTCTGAGAACTTTCCTAGATTTCCTTGATATATCTTGCCATTGCCACTCTTCCATAATATCAAAACCTCTGAGCTGGGTAAAGGACTCTGAGCTGAAGAGACATTGTCAGTTATGGAATCTAATATCACCCTTCTCATTAAGGGCATGAGCAAGTCTAAAGAGTTTTTCAAATTCACCCTTCCATCCTCCATCTTTTCAAACAAATCTACCATGATAATGCCATTTATATGCATTGGTGCTCCTTTATGATAAATCGGATTAGACCTGTTCACTTCTGCTTACATAAAAGAAAAATGTGTTTGAATTACTTTTTAGATTTTAGTATTGTCTCAAGTCAGAATGCAACATGCCAACCTCATCTCAATTAAATGTGAAGTGTTAAAGCAGTGGCAATTTAGTTGGATGTATGTGAAAAACAAGACTTTTCAGAGTCTTATATCATCACTGGAAACAAACTTGTCAGGAAATGTTTATAAAATGAATATTTATTATCTTATGATCTAGTTCTTTGAAAGTCCAGAAAAGTTGCACCTGATCCTAAAAGAACAAGAATAGGTACCACAAGTACCGCTTGATCTGGTTTAGTTTGTCTATTGTCACCAAAGGGATACTAGTATCACAGTGATATAACTACAGAGAGCACTTGTCCACAAAATAGCATTCTTCAAAAAATAGTGAAAGCAATTACTCATTCAGAATTCAAAAATTGTATTAGCAAGCATAAGTATCATGGGTTCAAATCCCACTATTTATTAAGTAGATCTTGTGCATCACAGCGGATGCATTTGCACATGAATACATTCTTTTGTCATTAATATTTTGTGGAAAACGCTTAAGATTTGTTTGCATCTACATAATGGTGGCAAATACAGTAATAATTACTACCATGGGTTTATAGCTGTGCCATCTGGTTCACAGAAAGAATGAGCTCATCTAGACTTACTAGAGCACAGTAAATGTTTTTGTAGAACAATTAACTCATACAACATTCACTGCCAAGCATTTGATAATCATAATGCCATGAGTTTCAACTTAAGTTGAACAAAAATAAACAAAACAAAATTATAAAAACAATTTATTGTACAGATTACAATCTCTTCCTTTTCCCCTTTATTTATTTTGTAATGCCTTTGTCCAGACTTTCAAATGGCTAAAGATTTGATGGAATTCTTTTATGGCTAATATATTAAATAGCCAATGCTCATTATACAAACCTGAAGCTAGAAAACACGATACTTTATTCATCTATTTATTTTTAAATTTCTACACTGCTCATCTCACCTAAGTGCTTCTATTCTATTGAGGAATATATTAAGTGAGAACTCAGTTTAAATGTATATCCCAAATGGCTGTTTATATAAAGAGATTATTGCTGACTTTATTCCTGTTCAAAAGTATATGCGAGGGAAGGCAAGATCTATTTCATCCATGTAGTTATTTCATGCTGTGGATCACAGACTTGGGCACCCTACTGAGTTGCCTGAAGTGTGATTCTGTGCTAATGGGATACTCCTGCCAGGAATCTAACTGCCACATTTTGCATCAGCTGTTGCTTCCAGATCATCTACAAACAACGTTTTGTGTAGCCTTGGTGAAGTGCATTTCAGGAATACATTGCACTGTGTGATGAAGAATTAATATGGAGGTAATCTCCTTAATCAACCAATCTGCTTGGTGAAAATCCTTGTTTCTGAGTGAAGGGAGGCAGTGTCTGCTCCATTCTATATATTTTAAGCATTGCTTCACAGAAAGTTTTCAAAGTGAGATTTAGTTTGAATTGGGATCAAAGTGAAGATCACCTTTAGAGATCTGAGCAGCCTGATTTCATATTTATTTATTTGTTTGTTTGTTTGTCAAACATGTACAAGATAACAAGTATGAACATAAACAAGAACAAAGGAAGTAAATACAAATAAATGGGGACTGTAAGACAGGGATGGTAGGCATGCTATGCACTTATGCACACACCCTTTAAGGACCTCTTAAGAATGGAGTGAGGTCCTTGGATAGACAGTTTGAGGTTGCAGCTGTGAGAGGTTGAAGCTGTAACAATGGAATCAGGTAGGGCGTTTCAGGCATTGACCAGTCTGTTGCTAAAGTTGTATTTTCTGCAATGAGTTTGAAGCAGTTTACCTTGAGTTTGTAGCAGTTGTTTACCCATGTATTATTGTGACTGAAGCTGAGGATGTCATTGACAGGCAAGATGTTATAGCAGACAATTTTGTGAACTATGCTTAGGTCAGACCACAGGTGGTACAGTTCCAGATTGTCTAGATTGTCAAAATTTCAAGCCTGGAGGAATAAGGAATTCTATTGTGAGTGGAAGAGTGGAGTACTTTTCTCAAGAAATACCTCTGAACCTAGTCTATTGTGTTAATGTCCAATATTTAGTGCAGGTTCCAGGAGGACAAATTGTGTTCAACAATTGGTCTGGCAAAAGGTTTTGTATGCCCTGGTTAACAATTCAATGTTGTCGGAGAAGAAGCTTTGCAATATAAGGTTAACGATTCTTAAAGCTTTTTTTGGCAATGCTGTTACAGTGAGCTCTGGGGCTTAGATCATTTCAGATCTATCACTCCTAGGTCCTTGATAGAGTGAGGGTTGTCTACGAGATCAACTTGTGTTTGGTGTTCTGATTTTTTTTTTGCCAATCTGTAGGACAGAGAATTTGTTAGTTAAAATTTGGAGTTGCCAATTGTGCAACTATTCTGACACATAGTCAAGGTCGCTTTGCAGGGCAACAGCACTGTTGATGGTGTTTTTTACATCATCAGCGAAGAGGATGCAGCTTCTTTTAATGTTGTCACATAGGTAATTGATGTAAAGCAGAAAGAGTGTGGGTCCTAAGAACTGCCTTGGGGTACACCAATATTAAGTGGTGCTGGATTTGATAGGGTCTTCCCTATTTTGACCATCTGTTGCCTGTTTGACAGGAATGTGGCTATCTACTTGTGCAGGGATCAGGAGATGCCATAAGAACTAAGTTTCAGCAGTAGTTTGTCGTACGCCACTGAATCAAAGGCTGTGCAGAAGTCTATGTAAATTGTATCTATTGCTTTACCCTGGTCTAGAATTGTAGTCCAAATGTTTCTGTGGTGTAGGAGTTGCAGATTATAGGACATTTTTTTCCTGAAACCAAACTGCTTGTTAGAAAGTAGGTTGTTTGTTTCTAAGTGTAGGGTGATGGATTGGTTTATAATTGATTCCATGATTTTACAGGTGATACAACACAGTGAGATTGGTATGTAATTTTCTACTAGACTAGGGTCTCTCTTATGGTCCTTAGACTGTGGCTAATGACCATAAGTAAGGCAGGGAGCTGGTTCTGAAAGATATCTCATAGATTTTGCTTAGAGGTTCAGCTAGGGCAGTGGCAAGCTTTTTAAAAAAGTAGGCACATAATCCATCAGGGTCAGTAGACAGGGTTGGCTTTAGGTTATATAGTGCTGTTTCAACGTTAACTGCTGTAAAGTCAATATGTAGTAAATCGTTACAATTTGTTGTGGTGAGACTAGGAAATAGGCAGCAGCAGTTGCTGTCGACAAAGACTGAACTGAAGAATGTATTAAAGAGTTTGGCCTTTACAGCTTCGTCATTACAGTCTTCCCCGTTAGGCCCTTTTAGGGATGGGATAGATTTCGAGTCTTTAAGTTTGGCATTAACAAAATTATAGAAGGCTCAGGAAGAGTTCGAGTTTAACAGCTCTTCCTCCTGTTTGCTCTGAATATCCTAATAATAACTAGGGAAGTTCCCAGGGCAGATGGGAAGATATATGCTCTTTCTGGAATCAATGGTGGCATTCGACCAGTTCTACCCGGTTCTAGAGAGCTGGTAGTGGTGATGAGCAGCAGAGACGGAACCGGTTCTCTCCGCTGCTCTGTGTTTGGCCCGCCCATCTGCCTGGGCTCCCATACTCACTTTTATGTCCAGACTTCAAAGTGCAGTTGCTTTGCACGGTGCAGAATAGCACCATGCGGCAGCTGCTGCAGTGACCAGCATCGTGCAGGCTTTCAGGAGGCAAATTAGAACGCCTCTGTGCCTGCGCAAAGTGTGTGTTTGGTGCATGCGTGAACGTAAAGGTGTGCAAAGCACGCCCACCAAGCCACACCCACCGAATTGGTGGCAACTTTATTTGAATACCACCACTGTCTGGAATGTATAGATCAGTGGTGGCAAACCTTTTTCAGCTCCCGTGCTGATAATTGTGTGTGTGCTTGTGAGCTCGCGCTCGTGTGCCAGCACCTAGAAGGCATTGCGTGCTGCCCCCACCACCACCCCTGTGCATGCATGCATGATCTTCCTGCAGTGCGCTGCACATCTCTGTGCATGCATGCATGATCACACCCCATGCCATCGATCTGCACATGCGTGCATGACCCCAGTGTGCACTGAGCATCTATGCGCATCTGCATGTGTTTCCCGCACACACACCCCACACTTGCATGCCAGATACCCAACAATCAGCTGTCGGGCAGTGGTAGTGCGCACACATGCGTAATAGGGTTCTTCCGGATGAGCTCTCGCGTGCCGGGGAAATGGCTCTTTGTGCCACTTCCGGCATGTGTGCCATAGGTTTGCCATCATGGGTATAGAGAAATCCTCAAAAAGAATTTGATCCAGTTTTACACAGACTGCAAGTGTTTTCTTATTGCTTTCACCTGTTTATAAAAAAAAGGCAGATTGGTTTCAACAGTGCACATGTGTACTAGACGTGGGTATTATAATTTAGATTGTGATAGTGACACTACCTCAACATGCATAATGGAAGACTTAATTCAACACAAATCTCCCTTTGTGCTGGTATTTGAATGGTTTCCTTTCAAGACCATCTCAGTCAATACATCCAGTCATAACTGCAAGGCTTATAACAAGTACTAAAGCTGTTTTGCACATAACGATGCTGTGAATGTCTGCAAAGAGCAATAAAAATGTTCCACAAAGGCACTTGATGGATCTGAATGGCTTCCTGAATGTGCTTGAGGATTGGCTTTCCTTACCTAATGCCCTGGTCTATCTGTAAAATACAGAACTGGTCTGGGAGATGAACATGGATGCCCTTAAATACTCTCTTTTTTAAAAGAATTAGTTGAATTCTTACTTTCAGGGAAAACTAAGTATGCTGAAAATGAGGATTTCCATCTGCTATCACCATCTTGGCTGATTCAATTGACCAAGGTGTTGACTGGCCCATTTGTCAAGGGAATTAAAAAAATGCTTTGTGAAAAGAATTGTCCCCTTCTGCCTCAAAAGACAAAAAAAAAAAGTAATCTGGGAAATGATTAGCTTGTCTCAAGTCCACAACTTGTAGCTTAGTTGATTGAAAAGTTTTCAAGATTTTATATTTACCACTGACAAGTGTTAAAGATACATTACCGAAAACTATGTGTTTCGCACTTCTTTGATATCCAACAGTTGGGACTGGAGAGTGGAACTGATGTGAGCAACTAAGTTAGGATATACAGTATAAGAGAGAAATACTCAAAATCAATGGTGAGATACAATTGTTTTTACTACCCGTTCTGTGGGTGTGGCTTGGTGGGCGCGGCAGGAGAAGGATACTGTAAAATCTCTAGTCAGAGGTGATATTTGCCGGTTCTCCGAACTACTCAAAATTTCCGCTAGTGGTTCTCCAGAACTGGTCAGAACCTACTGGTATGGGGAATTCATCAACTCTCTGGGAAATTGGTCTTTCTGTCAAATTATTTTTACTTTCAGAAAGCTTTTTTTAAAAACCCCAACATTCAGTTAGAATCAGTTTTCCTGTAGCTTAAATTTGTTATTCCATGTCCTTTTCTCCAGATTTTTTTTCTTTTAACAACCCTGTAATCTGTTTTATTGGGGTGGATTCAAAGCAACTGAATGAAGCTGAATGTTTATTGGCCAGATGTCCTTCCTGATGCCTAAGTGGAGTTCGTAGCAAATATTTTCTCTTTGCACCTTGATAGAGAAACATCTGTCACTGCCTAGGATTGAACTCTGGACCTTTTGAGTGGGAGGCAAGCATCTTCATCTCTAGGCCACCGAGCTGCTTCCCCTATATCCCAGAATAAAAGAGAATTGTTTTTTGTGAAACACACTTTCAGGAATTTGAAGACTGCTATTATATCCCTTGATTCTTCAACTTCTCTTCATCTTAGGTTCCTGATCATACTTGTTGCCTTTTCCAAGTGTTCCAAAAATGTGATGTACAGAAATGGTCAGAGTGGAATCTAATCAAAGCTAAGTCAATAGGCAATTTATGAGTATCAAACTTTAGCTAAGATACCACTCTTCTAGTAATTCTTTGTTTGATTTTGCATACTCTTAGAGATATTTGAATCAAAAGTTGAATGAGTTATGATTTTTTAAAAATGTCCTTATAACACATATTATAATACCGTATAACTGGAGGGGACCTTAGGACGTCTTCTAATCCAAATTCCTACTCAAGCAGGAGATTCTATACCATTTCAGACAAGTGGTTGTCCAGTCTCTTTTGCAAAGTCTCCAGTGATGGGGCACACACAAGTTTTGAAGGCAAGCTATTCCGTTGTTTGATTGCTCTAACCATTAGGAATTTGCGCCTTAACTCTAGGTTGCTTTTCTCCTTGAATGGTTTTGCATGGCCTCTTCATATGAACTAGAATAAACTGTTAAAACAACAACAAAAACAATAGTTTGCTTTGATTATAAATATATCGGAATAAGCTGTTTTTACGGTATTTTTGAAGTCTTCCTGAGCCCCAGCTCATTTTAATGCTGTATTAAACACTTATTCCTCTCTCATGAAAAATTGTACTTATAGTGTTAGCATTACACACGTCTGAGGCTAAGTTTGCCTACCAACTCACCAGTGGATCATGGGGTGAATAAGTTTTGTTTATGTACTCTTGAGACACTATGACTTATGCATGAATTAGCTAGTAGATGAAAGAATAATATATTGATTGGTAAGGATCAGTGGTGGGATTCAAAAAAATTCACTACCGGTTCTTTGGGCATGGCTTGGTGGGCGTGGCAGGGGAAGAATACTGCAAAATCTCCATTCCCACTCCACCCCACTAACCAGTCAGAGGTGGTATTCCAAACTACTCAAGATTTCCGCTACCGCTTCTTCGAACTACTCCAAATTTCTGCTACAGGTTCTCCAGAACTGGTCAGGACCTGCTGAATATCATCTCTGCTCAAAATAAAACTGGAAGGGACCTTGGAGGTCTTCTAGTCCAACCGACTGCTCAGGCAGGACACGTGTTTGTCCAATCTCTTCTTAAAAATCTCCAGTGATGGAGCACCCACAACTTCTGAAGGCAAGCTGTTCCACTGGTTAATTGTCCTCACTGTTAGGAAATTTCTCCTTAATTCCAGGTTCCTTCTCTCCTTGATTAGTTTCCATCCATTGTATTTGTCTTGTCATCTTATGCTTTGGAAAAAAAGTCGATCCCCTCTTTTTTGTGGCAGCCCCTCAAATACTAGAATACTGCTGTCTCCCCTAGTCCTTCTTTTCTCTAGACTAGCCAAACCTGTTTCCTGCAACTGTTCTTCATATGTTTTAGTCTCTAGGCCTTTAGTCATCTTAGTTGGTCTTCTTTGCATTTTCCTCTCCCAAAGTCTGAACATCTTTTATGTAATGTGGTGATCAAAACTGAATACAGTAATTCAGGTGTGGTCTTACTAAAGTTTTATAAAGTGGTACTAACATTTCATGTGATTTTGATTCTATGCATCTGTTTTTACAACCATTGTATTTGCTTTATACTGTAATATAATGCTCACTTCTCAGCTTGGAAGCACTAAGTTACCTACTCCCTTTTTTAAAGGCAATATATCCCTCAGGCCCTTTCCAATCAATAAGAAAGGAAACAGCACAACCTCAAGCGAGGCAGAACAGAAATTTGACTTTCCTTTGTGGGAAGTTAACATGATACATTCATTTAGAAGGGAGTACTGGTTACTTGTTTCACATGCTTGCTTACCCTACTGCTTTTCTAAATTAAATTTGGGTCTGAGATGGTTTTAGACATGCCTTACACTATGACGATCGAAATAAATCATGACAGACAACAAATGCCAAGCAATGAAAAAGCTAAATAAGTCTGTATGGCAGTATATTTAATTAAAACTAAGCCTAACATAAACTTGCCTGAAAAGAAAATGTAATTAAAGTATTGGTGTTTGGAATATGTTACAGGGCTCTCTGAGGTAAATCAAAGTACACAAACCCCAAACAATGTTTCTAACTCTGAGAGAGCACACTCTGATCTTCCTTTGCAATGTTCTAAAATTCTTAGAATGGGATTTATAATTCAGTGATGGGGGAAAATCACTTCTTCCACAGTATTAGAAAAACATATTGCTTGGGAATAACCTTTGGCAAAAAAATAAATACTAACTAGTTTCCACATAAATCGTCTGGGGTACAGTAAATCCAAAACTGTGTTCTTGAATTCGGATATAAAATGTGTAAAAAACATGTCTAAGAAGCCAAAGAAACATGCTGAGATAGGAATTTGAAATGCCCATACCTCTCAAATGAATGTTCAGGTTAGAAGTTAAATAATTTTTTTCGTACTTTTCTGATGTAAGGTAATTTTTTGACCTTTATTTCAAAATGCAAGTGGCAGTTATGCATTTTTAGAGAAAATGTGAATTTACTGGTATATTTGGAAAGGAAATTAATATTCAGATTAAACAGGGGAAGTCCTATATCTTATCAACAGGAGACTGACAGGATATAATTGAGAATATAAAGTTATGCAAATATATACCTCCTTTCGCAGTGACATTGTCCCATCCCCTTTTGCAAGCAATGACAGGAAAATAATTTAAATGAATTCACTGGTTGGTCTGAATTGCCAGGTCATGAGTAAAGTGGAAGACAAGGATAGCGATGGAACCATTCCTTTTTTTTTCCTTTCTCTCCTTTTTAAAGATGAGAAATTAAAAAGGCTCTGTTCAAAGAGAGGACAAAGATTTTTCAATATTAGATTCAATTCTCTGACCTCCAAAAGGAAATTGATCCCAGGTATGGTAATTAAATCAATTTGTTGAATATTTCCCCAATATATGAGTCTGTCCAATTTTTAAAAGAGTCCCTAGCCATCAATGCAATAGTACCTGGGTCATTATTCATGCACAATTAATGAATAATATAATGGATAATAATATGCCTCATAAATTGCCTTTTCCTATCATTTTTAATTCTTTTTTCTTCCTTTCCTTCAACAAATAAAAAATATTGCAATTATGCGAAGTATATAATCTATAGTAGGGTCTCCAAACTTGGCAACTTTAAGACTTGTGGACTTGAACTCCCAAAATAGCTGGCTGGGGAATTCTGGGAGTTGAAGCCCAGAAGTTTTAAAGTTGCCAAATTTTGTGATCCCTTATGGAGAACAAAATAATTCCCAACCATAGTAACTGGACAGACTACTACATCTTTAGCTCAAATCCTTCTTGTTTGCATATTTGAGATTTTATGAAAAATCCTGAGTACCTTAGTGAATTTCTTGCCTCAGAGGAAGACTTCATCACAGCCATAAGGCCAATAGTCAGATAGCTAGAAAGGTAGATAGATAGCTAGTTTAATTTTCTATACATACATATGAAACAACCTTTTTTTTTTCAGCTTCCATCCACATGAAAAGTGGACGGTTTATAGAAATAGAAAGGTGAAAAATATCTCCTCCTTGTAAGACAAATCTAACTATTGGTTACATGGGAAAAAAGGAAAATGGATTAATTATCTCTGCAGGTGAAAATTTTCAGATTAGGGGGAAATAAAAGCCATCCTGGTCCAGTGGTGGGATTCATTTTTTTTTATTACTGGTTCTGTAGGCATGGCTTGGTGGGCATGGCAGGGGAAGAATACTGTAAAATCTCCATTCCCACCCCACTCCTGGAGGAAGGTTACTGCAAAATCCCATTCCCTTACCATCCCAATAACCTACTTTCCAGCTCCGTTCTCCTGTGCAGGGCAACAAAAGAAGTCCCAGCCAATCTGCTGGGACTCGAGAGGCAAAGAATAGATGGGGGCAGGACCAGTCAGAGGTGGTATTTGCCAGTTCTCTGAACCACACAAATTTCCCGCTGCTGGTTCTCACCTCTGCCCTGGTCTCAGAAAAGACAGCAGTGAAATAGCATATGGCGGAAGGACTCAGCTGTATGGCCCAACAAAGACTTATATGTAGATGGAACAAATTTATTTTTAACATGCAGTAGGGCTTTGTCATAACTTTGGGGTGTGGAATAATTTACAATTAGTGCCTTTCTTTTGTTATTGGATTTATCTCAAATCTTTATAACTATAGAAATGAACATGGTGTCTTATCATAGTTAAAAGGGTCTTCAAACTTAGCAAGTTTAAGACTTGTGGACTTCAACTCGCAGAATTTCTCCTCCAGTCATGTTAGCTCAGGAATTCTGGGAGTTGAAGTCCACAAGTCTTAAACTTGCTAAGTTTGAAGACCCTTGAGTTAAACCATAAGACAACAATGCTGGATGAGGTCACAACTTTATCTAGTAGTGCATTTTGTGTCACACAGCGGCCAAATAGGATATTTGTTTTTTTTCCCCTAGCAACTAGTGTTTCAGACAAATAGCTTAAACAGCAATTGATATTAGTAGTCATAAACAGAAATTGATATTAGTAGTTCTCAACAGCTTGATTATCCATGGACCTGCCGGATTCTGTTTTAAAATGAATGAATGAATATACACATATGTCTTCTTTGGGTCAAGGTGATTGCATTAGTTGCAATGAATGACATTGAGTAGTTACATTTTGAGAGAGAAAGAAAAAAGTATCTGCCCAAATTATTTTTTTGCATTTCACATCTCCAACATCTCCAGTTCTGTTAAGTCAGGTTTTAAAACCTGATATGCACATTTCTTTCCAGGACTGCATGTTCATCTTTATGGCAACATTCCAAGCACAACATATCTAAAGGTCTTTGTAAATGGACATATATCATACATTGGCTAAATAATTGTATTGTATCAATGAATCTTAACTTCCTTCTAAGAATCTGAATCATTCCAGTGAAAAAGTCTAACTGAATGCTATGACTAAAGCATGCAATCCTACTTTACCTTCACAGGAAGGAAGGAAGGAAGGAAGGAAGGAAGGAAGGAAGGAAGGAAGGAAGGAAGGAAGGCGGATGGACAGACAGACAGACAGACAGATCACTAGCCTTTCTCTAGATGTTTAAAGGTAGTCATCAACACTTTAAGCATCCATGGAAGGCAACTGACAATCAGTGCAGATATTTTGGTGTAAGCACCATGTTATCATGTTAGCAGTCTAGGTGATGCATTTTGCTTGTTTGTAAATTTAATAGGGGCCAACATAAAGCATGTTGCAGGATCAAAATGGAGGGTAATTAAAGTTTTTGTTCTTGTTATCTTTAATAACACTATGCTATTCTTCCACTGAGCTTTTTAAAAGATTAATATACATTATCCTTACACTCAGACTGAGAAGAAAAGAAATTATTTGTATTTTTAAAAAGATTTGTCACAAAGTGATTTTCTCACAAAATATACCGATTCGAATACTTTTGTTTTCATATTCTAAACAAAATTGCAATGCATCTTGCAATAAATATTGTTTGTTTAAGATAGAGCAGCCTATGAAAATTGAAATGGCAGAGAAAATTTAGACTCTATGGATTGGTTGAATAATTAAATGTACGGTATATAAAATAAAATCAGTTCACTTTAGTCATAGTTATTTAAAGAATTTGATTCAATTTGACAATTTGAACTGACTTTTCTTTTCTTTTTTTCCCTTTAATATAGCTAATTTTACTTGGAAACTCAATTGAATATTCTTTTAACTGAATCCTGAATCTTTGCATACCCCTAATAAATAAAAACCTGATTATGCAGAACTGATTGCTGTCATAATTCTGTACACATTCTGAACTTAAGCTTGTGCCTGAATACAAATAGTTGTTGGCTATCCTTTTGGAACATTCCTTATTTTGTTTATCAATAAATATCAAAACCTTTATTTTTCATGCTGAATCATTCGAGGTTTCAAATTGCAAGATCTGTATGTTGTATCTGAATATTAATTGTATTTGTTTTTCTGAGAGAGAGTAGAATTGAAATTGTGAATACTGTAGATGATTGTATTTCTCTGCAGGCAACTAACCTTGTCTGCATTCTTAATTAATGAAGGTGCAAGAGAGTCATTCATTCTAGTTGAATATTGGTGACCTGTGAAAACTTCCTTCATTTTTGGGGTAGTTAGGATGGATATTATCAGTCAGTTATTCCACCTGGTAAAGTGATTATGCAAATAAATGTCTTTATGAATCCTACATGTGCCTTGAATAAGGTATGAGATTCCCACACTGAATACCAATATGAAGCTTTGCATTGTTATTAGCAGAGAGAATGTGTCATGGATCACCACCAAACTCTTAATTTTAATTGCAGAAAACTGTAAATTATAGCTTTCAAATTCATATAGCTATTGAAATATATGTTTTCATTATTAGATCCAAGAAAATAATTGGTATTGATCCTGAAATGATCAGTTAAGAACAGTGAAACAGTTCATTAATTAAGTTAGTTGGTTATCATTCCCAATGCTCAGATATTTGCAAGATACTCTGTGTGTGTGTATTTATATACACATGTATCTCTTAACTCTCTTCATTATGTACACAACATAACTTTAACCATATATACATGGTTAAATTTGTATAATTAATACAAAATTGCATAACATTTGTGTAATATATCAATGTATACAAAGTCACTGAAAACCTTTTGTTACAACCTTCCCTCCCCACCTCTTAAATGACACTATTTTGGTGAAGGTTGTGCTGTAGGCAATTCCTGCTATCCTATAGAATCAATTATAATAATGATTCTATTTGTATGTTTTAGTATTCTGCAAACAGTCTGTTTTGTTAACTGTTACCTATATCTTCCACTATCAAGAAATAATCAGGAATAATAACTTCCCATATTGAAAGTTTGTGATTACTAAATCAAATCTCAATGCTTAGGGTGAATATTTTTAGGTCTATTCTTTCATTCTCTAATTGACAAATTACTCCATAAAAAGTGGAATGTTTCCATTTGGAAAATCAGTGAGTTAGCAAAACAAAGCAACATTACTGAGAGATGTTCTTAGAGAAGCAAAGAAAAATTATTGCAACATAAAGAAAGTCAAAGCTACAATACTTCATTTACACTAAAAAAAAACCCTTAGGTGAGCAATTCTTTTATTGTACAGTTGGGAATTGAAGGTGTTGTTATACATGAAATATTTTGCCTTTGCTATTACCTCTGCCTTAAACATTAAATATTGTTTTGTATAAGTATCATTACAGTTGTAAACTTTCCATTCATTTTTGCTGTTTTCTTTCAATTGAGAACAAATTGAGAATTGATGATGCTGTTATACATCAAAGACCTTTGTAATAATTGTTCACATATTAATCATGAATTATTGTTTTGCATTAGTATCATCTTAGGCTGTATTCCTTCCTTATCTTGACCTATTTTTACTTCCCAAAATTGTTTTCCCCCCCCCCATTTTATTACAACTGAAAGCTTACCACAAACAATACTGTATGTAGAAATATAATACTACACCCCCCTGCAAAAAAAACAACAACCAACAACCCCACCCAATACCACAAATATAATTGTAGGCAAATGCCAGTAGAGGAACAAAGTGTCACATATTTTTGTACATGTGAAAAAATTGAAGACATGGATCAAAGAGGAATATTAGAATGGTCTGAATATGGAGAAATGTTGTAAAAAATAGATAGGATGGGTCAAGTTATAAGGAGAGATGACGTGATTTACTAAAGGTTCTATGGACAGACAGACACAGGTAGAAAAAGTTTTTCACTAGTTTTTCACTAGTCTAAAATACTAATCGGTTCCTTTAATTAGTTCCTCTTCTACTCAGCCCTCCATTTTTTTATCTAAATATGTCTCAAGAAGATGATAGACCAAGATTGCCAAAGATAGTGAGAGACAAAGAACTCTCTTATATAACTTCCTAACAGTGAGAACAATGAACCAATGGAACATCTTGATTTCAGAAGTTTAGGTGTCCCATCACTGGAGGTCTTTAAAAAGAGACTGGATAGCCACTTGTCTGGAATATAATGTCTCCTGTTTGAGCAGGGGCTTGGACTAGAACACCTCCATGTCCCTTCCAGCTCTATTCTGATCGATTGATAAAATCTCCTAAGAAAGCATTTTCTCTAATTTGTGTTTACAATTTTCTTTCCTTTTCCCCCTTAAATCCTTTTAGATTAGGCTGATTAGTTTTGAAATCATGTATCAATCTCAGATGGTTTAAGCATAATTCCTTATTTAACAAGTCAAGAAGTAGAAGAGTTTAACTTAGTCTGATTCTTTATTTTTATGCTCACAGTCTACTCCAAAGAATCTAGCATGGCCACCTTGCGAAAATGAAATGGATAGCTTAGAGAAAATACCTTATAAATGTGACATACCAGGGAAGTAGTGATTCTGCATTCCAGAACTGACTGATAAGAGCAGTTGATTAATGTAACTAATCTGTTGTAGATGTTGGAATACACTTCTGGAACAAAAGAATTGGCGGACAAACCCAAAGTTAATGTAAGAAAAGGGGTTTATTTTTATTTATTTGTTTGTTTATTTATTTAACAAATTTCTATAGCCATCCAACTCACAAAGGTGAGTCCTATGATTCCTCTGTAGGATTCCTACAGGGTGAGGACACTTATAGTCCCACAGTATATTTAGTATGAGTGTGGAAAATGTGCACAGAAGTGTCTTCACAAGGTTTGATAATTAAACATTGTTTAGCAACATGTATGCATGGATGTACAAAGACATAGTTTTAATCCAATAACAAAGTCTGAAAAGGAACTTTGAGTTTCTGCACGACCACAGCAAGTGAAAATAAATATTATATTGATTGGTGCTCTGAAGCGGTGTGCTGGCTGAACGATTAAAATGTTGATCTTGTTGACCAGAAGTTCGGCAAGTTAAAATCTAAATATTGCATGGCACAATGAGCTTCCATTACTTGCTCCTGCTCCTGTCAACCTAGCATGTTAATGCAAGTAGATAAATAGGTACCACTTGGTGGGAAGGTAACAGTGTTCTGTGTGCATTTGGTGTAAAGTTATGCCAGCCACATAACCATAGAAGCTTCTTCAGACAACACTGGCTCTTTGGCTGTGAATTGGAGATGCGTACCACCTCCTAGAATTGTACAATCTGGCAGGGGAAACCTTTACCTTTACAGTTTTGCTCTGATTTAGTCTAAAGCCATTTCACATGTTTTTCAGATAGAGAACAAACTTTATTACTTCTGCCTGATGAAAGGAGAGACACTGTATGCAGTCCATTTCCCCAATTAACTAAAATGCCAAAATGTCTCATTAGACTGGCCTGGAGTTAATTTAAATGCATTTTGTAAAGTTTATAATGTGGTCCATGCACATCATATGAGATCTTTTATACTTTGACGTCTGAAATCTCATTTTATAGTGCAGCTTCCCATGCCAGAGTCATGCAATGATCTGTCAGTGTTACTGTTTGCTCTCTCTGCATTTGTTAAATTAATTTTGCAGTGTAACTATGGCTAGAGCATAAAGTAATAATTCATCCTCAAGAGTCAGGGATAATCACAGTGTGTTCCTTGTCCAAGTAAAATTGTATAACACTCCTTGCCAACCTTTGGCATTAAGCAGCCACCTGGAACTTCTCTTTCATGTCTAGTTGAAGAATATTAGGTCCTCTGCCTGTTAAATCTTGATGGTGGGGGAAACAAGGTCTTTTAATGACAATCAAAGAATAAGTGAATGCCTATGTGAATAACTTTCCTTTTCATATTCTTTTTTAGAAAAAAAAAATCTTTAGAAAGGATTCAACTAAAATTTCTAAGAAGTTTCTTCCAGATCATCTGCTGTGTTCCAAATGCAGCACTTTGACAGGAAGCAGGAATTGGTGTACTTGAAAATAATCTCTGGATAAATATATTTACCTACTAGTTGAAACTACTTTGCTACATTAATAGACTGAACCATCTAATATTTAAAGGTTCCAGGTTTTCAAGCCATGTTGGCAACACACGAAGTAAAGTTGTAGAACTGTTTTCATGTATCGATCTCCTGCTAGATATGCTTTATCTTCCATTTCTTTCTCAGCTCAAGTAATAAATTAAAAAATAATAACAGCTAGCGCATGGACCAGTCTAAATTTTATTCCTGGATGGGGCATTGTGAAGAGTATGGAGTTTGGATCAAAATGATTGACAGACCCTTCCAGGATGTTCCTTGCCAAATTTGATACCTCTTTCTATCTTCTCAATGTGATTCATCTTTTCCACTTTTTTGGATTCCCAGAAGCTGAGGGACAGAGAGAAAAGTTGTTCAACAACAGATCTCTTCCTATGGGGTTGAAATCCCTGCTTGAATTTCAGAGGGAAAATTCATGTTTTCGCCTAGTCCTGCCGATTACTTGATTGCAGTCTGTAGAAATGTCACATTGTTTTGTAACAGCTGCAGTTTAATCAGTGCTTGACAAAAGATTTCAAAATCACTCATATTTGTGTGCAAGATGTTAACTGAAGTAGCTAGCTTTGCTAACATGCACAAATATATTGTAAGAATGACACGGTCAGAAGAAATATATAAATCAGACTTATAACTCGATACTAGTTCTTTGAGTACATCTAAAACAAAGTTGCAAAATATTGCACCAGTCTTTAAAGGATAGAAACTATGTACTTTCTTTTTGATATAAACCTCCCTCTAAATCTTTGTCAAGCATCTTCTGCAAAGATGGCTCTCATTTGGAACGTAAGAATGACTAAATAGTGGCTCATTCCTTATGCTACACCAAGCTACATTTCAAATTAAATGTGAATGACTATGTCTGATTAAATATTCTGTTGAATTATGATCCAGAAGAATCAACTGGTACAAACAAAACGACAACAACCAAGCAACCCTTGAAAAGCAAGGTCAGTAGGATTCACACATCCATAAAATATATAGGGCAACACAGTGAGCTTGTTATCATATTGTTCTAGAAGTGATTGGGCACACTACAGAGTAGTAGCAAGTGATATAGTGTGGTGCTGTTCAGGCTGCACTGTTGTGGTAGGACTTTTCGGTCGAAAGATCAGCATTTTTCCAGTAATGATATCATAAAATAATGGAATGGAGCTCTGTTGTGAAGAAGAACAATCAAATTAATCAATCTAAATAGTGGGCAAAATCCAGTCAAGCCTAGGAAACTCAATTTATAAAGAACCAATCAGGAAGATGTAGTTTTCCCTATCACTCATTTAAGCTATCAGAAGAGGAGGGGGCAGTTCCATGTTGCCTTTATTATTTTATCTTCCATTATAGAAATACGGAATCTCTCTCCCAGCTAGTTTGTCCTAGGAGATGTTCATTTGTCCCCTTGCTAGAGTGAGAATTGGTGAACTACTCTAGGGATACAGAAAGTTAGATTGGAATTCTTTGTTAATTTGCATTATGGATTGGCCTGAGCTGTCCCTTGTGTGTCTTTCGTATTATTTTCTTCTACCTCTGTATATGTGTTTGTGTTGTGCGCGCGCGCGTGTGTGTGTGTGTTCCATCTAATACACAAATGGAATCCTGATTTCTTTTCCTTTCCCCATTGTCCTTTTAATGTTAAGCTAGTTCCTTAACTAATATATCCTAATATATTTTTTCATTATACTGCTCCATTCACCTTGCCAGGGGAATAGCTTAGTGTGCAATGCTAATGTATTTTTACAAAAGATTTTTTTTCACTGCACAATCCACAATAAAGCATAGGAAGAAAATCTACCCCAGAAATGAAAATGAAGGTAGCAGCAGTTAGAGCTTCCAGGGCCTCTTCCACCACTGGGGCCATTTTGGTCTTTCCTTGCCAAATCCGCTCTAGTTCCTCCTTCAGTGCTTGGTATTTCTCCAGCTTCTACAGTCTCTCACTCTTTTTTCCTGATGTCAACTATCACTTGGCACTGCTACATTTATCATAATTTTGTTTTCTGGGCACTCTCTACTACCACTCTATCTGGTTGATTGGCCAGCACTTGTCTGTCTGACTGTCTAAATCTGAAAGTCCCACAGGGTATTATCCCTCTTATTCTCCATGACTTTCTGTCAAATTTTTCAGGTTGCATCATGCACTGGCCATGCCCATACCCAATTTAGCGAAGGGGGAAAAAGTCAGGTGACACTGCTGTGATGATGTGAGTTTGACACCCATGGCTAGTTCATACACTATGCCCACAATGCTGGCTATTTGGTTGAGTCATTCAGTATATGCTGTTTCAGCCATAATCTGACAACATGACACTTTATGTTGGACTGTGTCTTCTCTGCCTAGCCTACACCTCGGGTCCTGCTTTTATGGGTCTTGTGCTTAGTGCCTGTTCCTGTACTGCTATGATTAGTTTCGCAAGGATATACAACATATTTTGTTTTAAACTTGATCAAATAAACCAGTGTTATATTCCTCGCTTTTATTTCTAACAGTCTAAATCAGGGGTGTCAAACTGGTGGTTCATATCATGCATAGGCCACGTCCACCCCAGTTCTGTGAAGGGAAAAACATCATGAAATGTCATGTGATGGCAACAAGATGCGGTGAGTTTGACACTCTTTTTTCTAAATCTTTAGTTCATTCAAATACTAGGAATTGATTTTTATTCATTTCTTTTTTGGTCCATCACAGAGTTTTTCAAGCTTTAACAAGCCTTTTTTTATAAATCCAGGACAATATATATATATATATCCAGGTCACACTCTTGGTTAGTCATTTGTATTTCCCTTTTAAATTTTTAAATCTCAGCCAGATTCTTTTGGATCCAATGAAACACCTGTTTCTAACTCATTTTCTTGGCCCATCAGTTGTAAAAATTCACTTTTGATACCAACTATCTTGTCAGATAAAATTTGTTCTAGATCTTTCATTTCTTCAATAACATTTTTTTTGGGGGGTGGAGGCAAACTCTATCCATAGAAGTTGTCATTAGTGACATTGTTGATATCATGGCTACCATTTTCTCATTTCATTCTTCAAATATCTCTTTCACTATTTTTATAACACTTTGAAATATTTTAAAAGGTAGTACGGCTTTAGTTCCCTCTAGTGTCCAGTTTTTTAAATCATGAAATTGTTTTGTTTTGTCTGGTGAAAACCACAATAAAATCTATTTTCCATTAGAAGCTGTTTCTCCATTTATAAGATTAGAATCTTATTTAACTTTTTATTGATTATTTTAGATTCTTTAACATGTTAATCTTATAATGAAAATGTTCTTTCATTCAGTATTAAATGCAGACTCACCCAACTTTTTTTCAAATTTGTCAGTCCACTGCATAATAACTTAGAAATAGTTCATGTGTAATTTGTAAAAGTGATTAGAAAGTGAGGTTCACAAACTATAAAAAGGTTTTAGCAAAATGACTAATCTAGTGGCTTCCTAGTAATTTCCCTGTGAAAAATTTCTGTCCCACAATTTTCTCATAAGCAGCATATGTCCAAAATAGATATGGGCAATCTTCCATCCTCCCCTTATCCAGAGATGTTCCAATGAACCTTTCTACTTACCAGTTCCTTGATCTTTCCTGCAGTTGGTGACTTTGTAAAAGAAGTTAGTCTTCAGTTCACCATACCTCACACAGAAATTTCTCACAACACAATGATTTTTTATGTAACCAGAAAAGAAAATTTCAAGCAACAGAAGTGATAGGGAGCAATTTTGTTTTTAAAAAAAAACTTCAAATTTTCATTGTAATATCACTTAACATTCACCTCCATGAATATTTCTCTTGCTGCACTGTGTGTGTGTGTGTGTGTGTGAAAAAGAGAGAGAGAGATGAAGAATTACAATACTTGCTATTTGACCACTTGCAGTAGAAGGCATGCAACTCACAGCAATGGTCCATTAAAAATAATAGTTACCTTTTATAACTATTCATTATTATGTCATTATTACAACTTGAATCAGTTTTCATTAGGCTACCACTTCCTTTCTATTCAGTCTTGTGTGCAAGTGTATTTGTAAAATCTTCTACTGTCTAAGACTATTTTTTTGTTTTTCATTTCAGCAGGCAATGAAGAGAAGTACTTGAACTTCCTCTTACAATTTGACTTGAGATTATTTGTCACAGCTCTTTCTGACATTCTTTAGTCATTGCTAATTGGAGTCATTAGCTGATTTAGCAAATGTAATACTCCATTCTTAAATTTAAAGTCTGAAGTATGATTGAGTTGAGAAAGGCCATGTGGACACTGAATACCTCTGCTCAGGATAGGAATCATGTTGACAGTCCATCCTGTATTTGAACACATCCTTTACAAAATTTGCCATCTCTCTTAGTCCTCTCCAAAATACTCTTGTTGTTTCTATATTTTTTCCCAATATTTATTTGGAAACTACTGTCCTGTAATTTAAATCTATTATTCCATACTCTTCATTCTGGAATGAGAAAAATATATCATGTTTTAGATGTTTGAAGAGTACCATGTTTTCCTCAGTTGCATATCTCTTTATACAATATATTGCTTTCCTCATAAAGTATTTTTATCTTTCTAATATTTCTTAGGTATTCATATCTCTAATTTGTTTTTATCTTTTTATTTGTATGTTTTAGCTTTCCCCCCAACAGGTGCCCTCTCATTTTTACTGTGAAGAAATGTGTCCTTCTAGCAATAATGCATATGTAAGAAAGAAAATAGAATCATTTAATGATTTTCATCACATATATTAAAACCATATTTTAAATATATTATGCAATCGTATGCCATTGATGAAGCCACAGAAGATAGAAAGCATTTGGTTTATATTTAAAAAGATAATCTAATTGAATAGTCTACATAATACCTGCTACATTCTCAATAGAAATTTAAATTTAAACTAGGTATCTTATTAGTGTCCTCTTTTCCCACGCCCCACCGTGTGTGTGTGTGTGTGTGTGTGTGTGTGTGTGTGTGTGTATTTAATGAATTTGGCTAAAGAGAGGGCTGGAATAAAGTTTTAAGGAATAAATATAGCAAGTACAAGTTGCAAAAAGAATGTTCAATACTGGAATAGAAATAAAGTCACTGTTTAAGCAATGCACAAAATTGTTTGATTTTCCTCAATCCTTCTGTTTCTTTGAAGTTTGATCTTATTCTGGATGAGTCCTATCAGTGTTACAAGATTATCTGAGACAATTTGGATCAAAGGTGTGGCGTCTAAGAGCACTCAATACCTCAGTATCAATGTCTGGACATAGCACTACAGAAAGGAATGGAATCACTGAAAGTTGGCATCACCAAGACCCAATTCTGCAAAACTATAGAAGTATATTATGGTAGAAAGCTGTTAAGAAATCCAGAAAAAGTAGCAGGATTACACATTCTCCCTTTTCAGGTTTGGCTGAAATATAACAATTCAGAACTGACAGTGCCATTTAAGCAATAATCAATAATTCTTTAAGGGTCCCACAATGCAGTCAATCACATTGTAAGCATGAAGACCTATTTTTTATTTACATCATCCAATTGATTAGGAATGAAGAACATTTTTGCGGCTTGAGTGCTGGATACCTGAAGGCAATGCTTGAGTAGATATTTACATGGCTGCTGAAAACAACATTCATTTCAGCCCACCTTTCTCTTTAAAACCATGAAACATTTAGTTGACCCTAGCTTGCATTGTAAAGACACTTCTAGTTTACCTCTTCTTGGATGTGATACTCTCTTTCTTTTATCTCATGGATTTGAAAAATACTTCAGAAATAGTATTTTTGTGAGACTAATTTTCTAGCTCATCCTATTTTCTGCTGCCTTTACCTTGGTAGGACAGAAAATTTGAGCAAGCGGTTGAAAAATAAATAAATGAAGTAAAAATAATTACATCTTTGGCTCTCCACATTAGCATGAAACATTTGGAACTCTGCAAAAGCTTGAAACTTTCAGCTCTTCTGTAAGTGGGAATTATCTTCTAACTATTTTACATGATTTCAGAGGGATCTTTGCGTTTAATCATAACTGTTGTTGTGTAGGAATTACTTTGTAGAAAAGCATCAGACTCGCATTCTTAATATTTAGCATTATTCACATATAATACAGGCAAATTTCTACTCAAAGATGAGAATTCATTTACTTTCCTCTGCAAATAACAAGCTAAAGAATTTGTTGTGCAAAAATAAGGTAATCTATTCTTGTACTAAATATGTCAAATGAGTAGGAAATAAGAATATTCAAGAACCATAGGAGGCAGTTCTTCTATTTGTTCCAAAGCAGGTTGCAGTATCTGATACAACAATTATTCTGGATATTTGCAATGATGATATTGCTGTTTCAGAGGACAATATATTCATGAGCTAGAGGGTAAAAAAATAAATAATATGCTATTTTTTCTGTTTGAATTTACATACACTAGTTTTGGTGGAGTAGAGATATTTCTGGAATATACAAATATGCCAACATTTACTGTGATACATCCCCAAACACGCTTCTGAATTTCTTCAGTCAGAGATTCTTAAACCCTTTGACACCATTACCCCTTTTCCCAATCTTGAATGATGACATTAACACCTTCTCCGAAATATCCCCAGACTCTTGTTTTACACAAGTGTCTCAGCAAAAACAGGACAGCGGCAATGCCAAACTAGATCTTTCATTCACAAGCAATTACAGCTGTTTCATTACCCTTAGGATAGGCCCAAATTACCTCAGTTTAAGAACCACTGGGATAAGGGGAATAGTAAATTTGTGCTCTTTTTTTTCCAAAAGGAGAAAGCAATTGATTTAAATTCTCAGTGGTGTGCTATGGATATTTGGGGGTTTGTCTATTTATTTATTTTGTTTCATTGTTTATTTTGGTACCCACAAATTTGCATGTTCATGGATGTCCTATCTTCTTGCAAAGTAAGCGTATTGGACTTTTGAGACCCACAATCTATTTTAATTTAGAAAGAAATTACAACATTGATAATCTGTTTCAACATTCACACTAGTTCAGCAGTCAAGTAGAATTCCCATTTCAGAAAAGGTAATAGTGTATTCAAATTAAATGTATGTATTCTATCTTTTTCCAATATATATTTGCCTTTTCACAGAAATTGTTATACTGTAATGGGTTCTTATACTTCTTATGATTGACCATATCTGAAAAATGCCACCAATTGGGTTGAGTTGAGTGGGTTGAGTTTTCTAATTTAGAAAGCATAGGATAAAGGTCTGAACATGAAAACAGACTTATTCTGAAGTTGAAAATACATTTTGATGAAAGTAAACAAATAAGTAAAATAAAATATGTAGAAAGATACAAAAGCATAATGAACGTCAAGGACTAGATCTAAAACTCTAGAAATAACCTGAGGGTAATTTGATGAAATCATGGGAGTATAAAATTTGAGGGCAGAATGCAAGCCTTCCTATTTATCACTGAAAAATAAAAACAAATTTACCCTCTCCTTTCCATGATTACTAAATGTATACATGTTAGATTGTGGAATGACAAATTAATACTGGACTTTTTTCCCTGAAGGCTAAACTTAATGCCAAAATAGCTTTCCAGTGTCCATCCTGCTTGGAATCCAAGAAAATGTTTTCTTTTTTAAATTACCCACACTTCTTTAGAATTACAAGTTTAGCTAAAATGTCAGGCTGCATATACGATATAGAACCATATACTATAGATAGAATCACAAAGTAACCCCACATTAAAAATCATATACTAGCATCATTTCAAAATGTGAAAAAAATTGCTCCATAAAACCATTCTAAAAAGTTCCCTCTCCTTTTGGGATGACAATCATTTATATCTAATATTGATACAAACTTATTTCATTTCAGTGATTCATTAATTCTTTCATTTATTCTTTTTATTCCCTCTCCAAAAGAATCAGCTGAGTGTGCAGAATACCTCAATGTGGGAAAAAAATTTCGTTAGATTAGCTCAACTGTAAACTATGAACAGGGTGTAAGTGAGTCGTATAGAGATTATAAAGTGTGCGAATACATTTTCGAATTTCTTGCGGTATTCCCCCAATACAATCAATCGGTTTTGAATTGCTGGTAGTAAAATTACCAAATCCCATCTCATTGCCTGAAATAATGCAGAAGTACACTTCCCGGTAAATTAATGACTAGTAGTAAAATAATGTATGAGTAGTGGGATACAAGGAAAAGACAAGGAAAAAAATAAAATATGCTGGTTTATGCAAACTCTACCTGCTTAATCTTGAAGCTACAAAACATCTTCACAACATTTATTCTGCTTCGCTTCTACTGATCACATCAATAAAAAGTAAATTTGCACATTAAGGATGTGCAACACTTTGATATCAAATTATGTAAGTGGTTATTAATGGGAGCATGCAAATTGTGTTTTGTTATACTGTACTCCATATAATGCACATTTCTTTAAATTAGCACATAAACTGCTGGTTCTTCCACTGGAAAACATACATATATATTGATGTCTCTATGTATATCATATTATAGCTGATGACCTATCCCCTAGATCAGGGTTGTCAAACTCCCGACTCTCAGGCCGTATGAGTTACATTCTGGCCACGCCCATGCCTGGTTTAGCAGAGGGGCGAAAAGTCCCAATACATCGTGTGACACTGCTGCTATTATGTGAGTTTGGCATCCCTGCCCTAGATCGTTTAGTATTCATGTATTTATTAAGATTGCTTGGAGTATGCATCACCATCAAATTGATGATTTTTAGTAGACATTTAACAGCTTAGGAGATAGGATGCATTCTTGCTGAACATTACAACAGAATACATGGGTCAAAGCACAATTCTACCAGTGATAGTTTTTAAAATTCTCTAATGAAATGGATTAGGAATCAAGTCACACTATCCCAATTTCTACATTAGCAAACTGAACCACAACTAGAAGAATATCCAAATGTTGTCAAAAGCTACCAGAAGAATCAAAAGGATCTTTTCTTTTAGACATCAAAAACTTTTAGAGGTTCATCAAGATGGCTTACATCCCAAATGGAGATAGGATTCGATTTAAATTGGAATATCTTGTTTTATTTAAGAATACCATAAATTGACCAGGCACCTGACCCCCCCCAAAAAAAAGTGTGCATCTTTAATGATGATAGGATTCTTGTTTTTCCTGCAACCACCTAAAATGTTTATCCATCTAAAATACAAATTATGCAAGCAATTATACAGGTGAAACTCAAAAAATTAGAATATTGTGCAAAAGTTCATTTGTTTCAGTAATGCAACTTAAAAGGAGAAACTAATATATGAGATAGACTCAAGCAAAATAGTTCAAGCCATGATTTGTCATAATTGTGATGATGATGGCTTACAGCTCATGAAAACCCCAAATCCACAATCTCAGAAAATTAGAATAATACATGCAATCAATAAAACAAGGATTGTATATCGAACAATATTGGACCGCTGAAAAGTATAAGCATGCATATGTAGTCAGTACTTGGTTTGGGCCCCTTGTGCAGCAATTACTGCCTCAATGCGGTGTGGCATGGAAGCTGTCAGCCTGTGGCACTGCTGAGGTGTTATGGAAGACCAGGATGCTTCAATAGCGGCCTTCAGCTCTTCTGCATTGTTCGGTCTCATGTCTCTCATCTTTCTCTTGGCAATGCCCCATAGATTCTGTATGGGGTTCAGCTCAGGTGAGTTTGCTGGCCAATCAAGCACAGTAATCCCATGGTTATTGAACCAGGTTTTGGTGCTTTTGGCAGTGTGGGCAGGTGCCAAAATGAAGTCAGCATCCCCATAAAGCTCATCTGCAGAAGGAAGCATGAAGTGCTCCAAAAGCTCCTGGTAGATGGCTACGTTGATCCTGGACTTAATGAAGCACAGTGGATCAACACCAGCAGATGACATGGCTCTCCAAATCAACACAGACTGTGGAAACTTCACACTGGACTTCAAGCATCTTGCAGTGTGTGCCTCTCCATAATTCCTCCAGACTCTGGGTCCTTGGTTTCCAAATGAGATGCAAAAGTTGCTCTCATCAGAAAAGAGAACTTTGGACCACTGAGCAACAGACCAGTTCTGTTTTTCTTTAGCCCAGGTAAGACGCTTTTGACGTTTGTTGTTCAGGAGTGGCTTGACAAGAGGAATATGACATTTGAAGCCCATGTCCAGGATCTGTCTGTGTGTGGTGGATCTTGATGCACTGACTCTAGCCTCAGTCCACTCCTTGTGAAAGTCCCCAACACTTTTGAATGGCCATTTCAATCCTCTACAAACTTCTTTTGCAATTTCCTTTTGAGGCTTTCCCTCCTTATGGAGGGTGTCAATGAGGGTTTTCTGCACAACTGTCAGGTCAGCAGTCTTTCCTATGATTGTGATTCCTACTGAACCAGACTGCAAGACCATTTAAAGGCCCAAGAACTCTTTGCAGGTATTATGGCTTAATTAGCTGATTAGAGTGGGACACTTTGAGCCTAGAATATTGAACATTTTCACAATATTCTAATTTTCTGAGATTGTGGGTTTGGGGTTTTCATGAGCTGTAAATCATAATAATCTCAATTATGATATATCACGGCTTGAACTATATTGCTTTGAATGTAATGAGTCTATCTCATAAATTAGTTTCACCTTTTAAGTTGCATTACTGAAATAAATAAACTTTTGCACAATATTCTAATTTTTTGAGTTTCACCTGTAGGCCCAAGACTTTCACTGTAAATTGCAGCTACAAATTGTGATTACACCCTTAAATCATAATCCCCAAAATGTAGATAAAGTTATTATACAGTCTCAAAAAATGTGATATTCCACGCATCTATAATTTCACGTTACCTTTCTGTTCTCTATCTTTTCCTTTTACCTCCAGTTTTAAATCTTAAATGCTTCCTGCAGTTGGATATTTTTGACCCACAGAACACTTGTGAGGTTATAATTTGACAGAAGCAACTAATTGTTCCCTTTTATAGTCAGTCAGTGGGTGATTTCAATGTTCAAAAGGTTCAGCAGGCCACAGTAGTTTCTAACTTGGAGGCTTTATTCTTTTTATTCAAAGCAACACAGTCACAAAGATGCATTAGTGTTATTTGTTATCACAATGGTTCCTTTGTTTCTAGATTTAGAGAACAACATGTTCTTTTCTCCTATGTTATTATAAGTATGCTTAGGTCATTTTTTCTTCTTTGTCTGCATCACATGATATATAAAGGGTGATGTAGTGTATTTAAATAGAGACTTCTAGGGCGATGTTCCTATTGGTTAACAGAAGCAACAATACAATTGGTTAGTAACATTAGTACCTGATTGGCCACCAATAGCGGCGGGAAGTTTAACTAAATGTCATTGATTGCGAGCCATGTAGCAGCCACTATAAACAGGGCTGCTGCGGTTCGGCTGCCGTTGAAGTTACTGTTATTATTAAAGAGCTGAATTCAACTCCGGTCTTTGAGTCTCTTTACTGGCGACAGAACACTGGCGACGAAGGTGGGATTAAAGAGACAAAGACTGTAAGCATGTGGCAACAACAGCCGAAGGACCAACAAGATGGCTGGCAACAATTCACCTCCCGCACTGTTCAACCCAGCCAAAGAAGAATGGGAGTCGTACATTGACAGATTCCTGATGTTTTTAGAAAGCAACGAGCTGCAAGGAATCACCGACCAAAGGAAGAGAGCCATATTCCTAACACATTGTGGTCTGACTGTTTTTAAAATGGCCAAAGCATTAGCAAGACCAAATGATGTTAAAGAGATGGCATGGCCAGACATTACACACCGACCGTATCCAACCTAATTAGAAGACATGAGTTTTACAAGCACGATCAACTAGAAGGCAAGAGCATTGGAGACTTCGTAGCATCATTAAGAGACATTGGGGGGGCATGCGAATTCCTCAACATGGACAAAGCCATGAGGAATCACATAGTCCTTGGACTAAGAGACGCAACTTTACAGAGCAAACTACTAAACCGACCAAACATCACCATCAATGAAGCCATTGCTGAAGCAACTGCTGCTGAAGCCGCAAAGAAATCTGCAGCAAAAATGAAGCAGATGAATATGGCGGGCAGCCCGAGCATGAAAAAAGAGAAGAAGACAAAGGGAACCAAAAGCACGCTGCCACATCCTCTCACCATGAGGACATCGAATCATCAACCAATTCAGATGACGAAGACGAGGAAGTGAACAGACTCTACTCAGAAAGGAACTAGAGAGAGAGACGAAGCAGAAGATCTGAGTTCCAGTATGCGGGTTGCGGCAGAAACCACCCGAGATCTGAGTGTCGATTCCTGGATGCTACCTGCCGGAATTGTGAGAAATGGGGACACATCGCAAGGGTATGCCAAAACAAAAAGAGCTATAATTCAAGGGGACAGGGCAGTACCCCCCCCCCCCCTGAAACAAAGAAAGAACAACTGGAAGCCATTGGAACCGTGACGGAAAAAGTCACCGGAAAGATGAAAAGGAAGAAACACACCAAACTATAACAATTGGGACGGCCAGAACAACAAACACTAAGAAGGTTAGAATCAATGTCCTGATTGAAGGCGAGCCATGCGAGATGGAAGTAGACTCCGGTTCGTATTTATCAATGGTTTCATGGAACATAATAAAAAGCTTAATTCCCAATATAAAATGCAGAGAACTTGAAAAGCAAAGCTTAATCATCAAGGACTACCAGGTTAACAAAATACTAGTAGCAAGGCTAGGACAATTCAAAGTAAGTTTTAAAAGGCACACCAAGATCCTGCCATTAACCATCGTCGACAGAGATCAGCCCAGCCTGCTTGGTTTAGAATGGTTCAAACCGCTCAGGATCGAGGTGACAGGAATAAACAACACCACCATGACTGACTGGGGAAAAGACCTGATAGAAGAATTCCATGACGTGTTTGACGGAACCTTAGGCAAGTACTGTGGGACCCCTATTTCGTTTAACTTAAACCTGAACGTAGCTCCAGTTAGACTCAAAGCCAAATGGGTACCATTTGCACTAAGACCTAAAATTGACGAACAACTAAACAAACTAATCGCTCAGGGAGTTCTAGAGCCAACTGACCACGTCAGATGGGAGATCCTAATTGTGACCTCTATAAAACCTGATGGGTCCGTGCGCATCTCTGGTGACTATAAGGCCACCCTGAACCACGCATTGCAACAGAGCACATACCCCGTTCCAGTAGTCCAACACCTGTTGCATTCATTGGGAAGAGGCAGAATTTTTGCAAAACTCAACCTCTCACAGGCATATCAACAATTACCCATTGATCCTGAAACAGCCAAGACACAAACCATCGTTACGGACCGAGGAGCATTTAAATGCAATAGATTACAATTCGGCCTAAGCGTGGCCCCTGGCGTCTTCCAGAGCCTAATGGAACACCTTCTACAAGGTCTAAAAGGGGTGGTGCCCTATTTCAATGGCGTATTAATATCTGCTGAAAACAAAAAACAACTAAAAGACAGGGCAGTTCTGACAAAATTTAGAGAAGCAGGACTCAAGGTCAAAAAAGAAAAATGCCAACTTGCCACAAACCAAGCCGAGTTCCTGGGATACCTTATTGATGAAGCAGGAATCCACCCCCCCGACAAAAAAATATGAGCGATTAAGGAAGCCCCCAGACCCAAAACCAAAACGGATTTACAGGCTTTTTTGAGTCTCATTAATTTTTATCATGTCTTTCTGCCACAGAAGGCAATAGTAGCAGAACCACTGCATAGACTTCTTGATAAAAAAGCCAACTGGAAATGGGGCCACCAAGAAGAAACAGCATTCAGAAAAATTAAGGATCTAATCACATCAAAATCAGTATTGATTCAATACAGCAAAACGCTACCTCTAACTGTCACCTGTGATGCTTCGCCTTTCGGAATAGGCGCAATTCTCAACCACACACTACCAGATGGCAGAGAAGCACCAATTGCCTATATTCCAAGACGTTATCCAAAACCGAAAGAAACTACAGCCAACTAGACAGGGAAGTTTTGGCAGCCATCTTGGGAGTGAAACATTTCCACGAATACTTATACGGTAGGACATTTTCTTTGATTACTGACCACAAACCATTATTGGGAATCCTAGCCAGAGACAGGGCAACCCCCAATATCCTGTCCCCAAGAATGACTAGATGGTCAGAATTTCTAGCAGTTTAAAGTTACAGACTCATTTATCGCCTGGGGAAAGCCATACCCCATGCAGATGCCTTAAGCTGCACACCACTACCAGGGCACAATGACAATCCAGCTCCCACCACACAGACACTACAAATTGAAATGATGCCAAATTGGCCAATTACCGCATTAGACATTGCCAGGAAAACGGCTAAAGATGCACTGATGAGCCAGATATTGAACTGGGTGGGACGGGGTTGGCCGGAAAATATGAAAACTGAGACTTTTAAATCATTTAAAAACTGGCAAACTGAATTATCGCTGGAAAAAGGGTGCATTTTGTGGGGAGACAGGGTGGTGGTTCCAAAAAAGTTACAAGAAAAGGTGCTAACCATGCTACATGAAGGACACCCGGCATAGTAAAAATGAAGTCCCTGGCCAGAAGCTACGTTTGGTGGCCAGGAATAGATAAAGACATTGAAGCCTGGGTTAAAACATGTAACAAATACCAATCTTCCAGACCCCCACCTCAGCACCAGTCCTTGAATGGGAGACACCCCAAGGTCAAGAATCCATATGGATTTTGCCAGCCCCACAAAAGGTTATACTTACCTAATCATCATGGATGCCTATTCAAACTGGTTGGAAGTCATCATCATGAGTTCAACAACCATAGAAGCCATCACCAAACAACTAAAACAACTTTTCGCCACCCACGGTCTACCAGATGTAGAAGTATCGGACAATGGGCCACAGTTTACAGCCTTGGCTTTTGAACAGTTTCTTGCGGAACATGGAATATGACATGCTTTGACAGCACCAGCTCATCCATCAGCGAACGGTAGAGCAGAACGCATGGTTTGTTTTACGAAAGAAGCACTGGAAAGGCTTGACGGAAGTGATATGCAAGAAAAACTCAACACCATGCTCACCATCCAACATATAACATCATACACAACTACGAACAAGAGCCCAGCTGAAATTTTGATGGGAAGTAAATTGTGATCTTACTTGGATAGATTGCACCCTACCTACAACCCAGAAAAGCCACCAGACTCATCCATTAAGTACTGTTCTTTCTTACCAGGCAATCTAGTCGACGCAAAAAATCTTACCGGAGAACCATTGTGGTTATCAGCAACGATTACTCAAATCACTGGCCCTCGTTCCTACTGTTTAGAAACCACCGATGGCAGATCGTGGAAATGACACATTGACGAACTACGGTCCCGACACATCGAATGAGACACCGACGTTCCTAGAAACGCAGAACAAACATTTTTCCAAACACCCCCAGACAATAATGAAAAATCCAGGGGGGGGGGGACAAATTAATAAAGAAACTAAAAATCACTTACCTTTAGAAGACTTCGAGAAACAAGAGGAGTTGAAGGAGCCTCAGGGGAGAAGCAGCCAGGCCAACTCGACCTGCCCACACACACAACGAGGAGACCACACTGCCCATCCAGCAAGCCCAGACCACAGAGTAAGACCAACGGTCCCAAGACATGACCGAGGCGGTGTGGTCGAGGCACCCTTCCAGGAGATCCAAGAGGGAAGAGAGGAATGGATGGCTGGCCTGTCTGAACCGGTGGAGACCAACACAGGGACTGAACTGCACAGGTCAACAAAGACTCACAAGAGCCCCGCCTACGTTATGTTGGAACGAACCAAGAGGAGAGGGGTGTAGTGTATTTAAATAGAGACTTCTAGGGCGATGTTCCTATTGGTTAACAGAAGCAACGATACTATTGATTAGTAACGTTAGTACCTGATTGGCTGCCAATAGCGGCGGGAAGTTTAACTAAATGTCATTGGTTGCAAGCCATGGAGAGCCGCTATAAAAAGGGCTGCTGCGGTTCAACTGCAGTTGAAGTTACTGTTATTATTAAAGAGCTGAGTTCAACTCCAGTCTGCAAGTCTCTTTACTGGCGACAGAACAGGTGATGTTGCATATGAAATAGCCTAAGGCTGTGAATAGGCGAGATGCAATTACTAACAACCAACTCACAGTCATTTTGGCACTAATATTTTTTTTTCAAATATCCATAGTAACTTAGGACCAATTCATTAATGTGATTATTCAACAAGAAAATCCTACATATTCAGACCAGATTGCTTTATTGATAACTGCTTTTACATTTTTACAGATGGCAACCCTTTAAAATTGTTTGAAAAAATATATACTACCCACTTGCCCACATGTTTAACCTGCCCACTGATGTCGATATTTTAAGAATGCACAGAAGGTATGGTCAATTTCAACAGAAAGAAAACTAGGGGTGGGATGCTAGTGGTTCTGCCTGACTCTATATAACCAGTAGCTCTGAAGAGCAGTAGACACCAAACCGATTTTGTGTCTGCTGCTGTTTGGCCCACCCGCTCATCTGGACTGTTACCTGTCATTTATTTCCTTCTTTTTCAACCTCAGCTGCTTTGTGCGGCATAGCTGAGGTTGAAAAAGCAGGGAAAAAAATGCCTTTTGAAATGCTGAGCACCCGTGTGCAGAGCTCATCAGCTATCCAGGCAGCACAGCTTAATGTTTGTTACACGCATGTAAAATGTAATCACACACATGTAAAACGTAATCACTGAACCAGTAGTAACACCAGTTGAATCCCACCCCTGAAGAAAACTATGTAGGACACACACTCTTTATATGGGAGTAGAGTAGAGTAGAGTAGAGTAGAGTAGAGTAGAGTAGAGTAGAGCAGAACAGAACATATAAGACAAGACAATTTGAGACTTAGAAGTGAACACAGTTGTCTTTGATGGAATGAGTATGGTGTGTGTGTGTGTGTGTGTGTGTGTGTGTGTCTTGCTTATGGAATGACCACCTAACAGCTTAGCGAGATTCCTAAACTTCAGCTAGTTTGGGACTTTCTCCAATTGCTTTGCATTTTAGTCATCATGCCTTGGGATGGGCTTTGGGAAGTTTACATCATCCATGATAGCCCTGAGTTTTGCTTGAGAAATATTTGGCCTGATACATGCAGATAATCATATGTTAGACCACCTCTTTATTTTATTTCATTTTGACAAATTATTAAGATTAGACTGGATTTCGTTATAGCCACATTTGGGCTATATGAGTAACTTTGACTTTAGTAAAATAAAAGCTTTCATTAAGAAACTGCTTATTTTCCTCCATTAAATTGATAAAAATGTGTGGATTACATGAATGTAGTTCATAATGTTTATTAAATTATTTTGGATTTCTTAATTAAATTACCAGCCCGTAAACATTCCCATCAGTTATCCAGAAACTATTTAAGCAAAGTAAAAAAAAAAACTAAATTAGTATAACAACTAAAATGCATGCATTATTACAGATACAATGGGATATATGATAATTCCTGTATGCTACATTCTTGAGTATTAATAATACTCAAGATATTAAGGGATATTAACGGAATATAATTAGGGGTGGGTTTCTACTGGTTCTGTCCACCTCTGTAGAATCGGTAGCTCTGAAGAGCAGCAGACATAGAACCAGTTCTATGTCTGCTGATGTTTTTGCCCACCTGCCCGCCTGGGCTCTTACCTGATCTTTATTTCCTGATTTTTCAACTTCAGCTGCCGAACGAGGCACAGCTGCAGTTAAAAAAGCAGGAAAAAGGGCTGTTTCAAATGTTGCATCTCTTCACACAGCATGCTGATGACGATTTACAGGTGCGTGGCTCACAGCGTGCAGGGAAGCTCATAAATCCCGAACCGGTAGTTAACTCTGTCATATCCAACCCCTGAATAGAATTATTTCAATCAATTTATAACAAGTGTTTAGCTATATGAGACTATATTGCAAAATGGAATTGTGAAATTCATGACAGTAGAACAAGAACATAAAATAACCTGTTGAAAGTGTTACCATAGTCCTACACTAAGAAGGTCATGCATGCTATTTGATGAAGGTTAGTTCTTGTTGTAGAATGTAATCATGCCAGTTATCCAGGCTTCCAATGTCACACAAGACAAAAATTGTAACTATCAGAAATGAAGCCCAGATCAATTTGTTTGAAGGTGTCAGGGTTCCAAGTAATATGTAAATCCATATCAAGCAAAACTCCAAGGCCAGTAGATTCCTCCAAGAATAGCTTTATTGAAAATATCATATTGGTACAGATCTGGTGAAAACTGACTTTGAACATTCCTGTGGTTTTCACCTAATTAAAAGTAAAAGATTTTCTACTTTCTCAGTCACATGGCCCAATCACAGTGTGGCCTGGCAACCAGGTAGCACCACGCCATCTCCCTCCAACCAGGTGTGAGAATGTCCTTGGTTCCCAAGAGAATTTCTTTTTTTGTTTTGGCTACAGAATCCCCTCTATCTCAAATCCCTCCTGCCTATCCTTCAGCTCCACTGTGGCAACCTGAAGTGGTCAAAATGGCTTCAGGGTTGACAGCAAGTTCTTGCTTTGCCTTAGCCCAATACTATCTTTCTCCAACTGGAATTCTGCAGATTCTCAGACAGAATTAATTTCTGCTCATTACTCTGAAGCACTTTGAATGAACAAAGTATAATGTTCTCAGATCCATTCATTCCATTCCATTTTACCTGATTCATATGCAAAGTTTGAAATAATGTGCAAAGCTTGAAATAAATGTCTTAGTCAGATGAAACTTTGATTGGATTATCCCAGTGAAGCAGATTGGTAAATCATACAGGAACCTGCTTTAAAAGATCAAATGTTGAAGGATTTGGAAGATTCAGTGGCTCCTCTTCTGCTTTGAGGGTTGTTACAGACCATACATAATATAAAATTTCACTTCCGTTTATGCAAAAGGCTGTGCTTTGAGAAATAAAATTGACTCTTCGATATTGAACTAAGTAGCCAGCCAGGGAATGTTCTAACTTCATGAAACACTGATTATCTTAGGTCTATTGGGAGGACAGACTAACCTTGTTTGGAATTCATTTGCTTTATTAAATTTTCTAAATTTACTTAAATTTACTAAATTTAAGTTCTCAATTTGCTTGATTTTGCTGTTTCTTGGGCCAATTAACTATGTATTAGACTTTTACAGTGACTATATTAAATCAACAGGAGCCCAATGTTGCTGCTCTGAATATGGAGTCAAGTCTGATTCTTAGATCAAATCATATTTTTTAATACTGATAAAACTGGAACAGATTATCGAGCCTCTTGACAATAAGTGAATGAATGATAAGCTAACATACAGTAAGTGCTAGTCTAAACGTTAAAAATGTGTAACAATTGGGGCAAGGTTAAAAGAGATGTTTCTTTCACTAGCCTTTTTTCCCTGGTGAATCTTATCTTGTGGTGAGGGATGTCTAATACATTTTACAAATAAACAAATCTATCTTTGTGTTATTTTGTCTAATTGGGTCATTATGGCCAGCATCTATTTGTCTGTCTGTCTGTCTGTCTATCTATCTATCTATCTATCTATCTATCTATCTATCTATCTATCTATCTATCTATCTATCTACCTACCTACCTACCTACCTACCTACCTACCTAGCAAGAGAAAAATGTTTTTTGGGTAGGGCAAAACAGGCTTATTAAATTTTTTTTGAACAAGTCAGACCAACAAAACAAATAGGGGTTCCACATTCAACCCTCTTTGAATTTTAAATCTTCCATTCAGACTGAATCAGGGCTAAATCACAATTGTCTTGTATTTATACTATAGTTTTCCTTTTTCTGTCTTAAAATGCCACTCTGAAAACAGGATAAAATAATTGATGGGGAGGTATTGAAAATATTTCAGTTGTTTCAAGTTAGAAGCTATGATTACAAATATTTGTATCAGCTGATGCAGAGCTCCAGCATAAATGTATTGTTGGATAATGGGAGCAAAAAAGCAACATCCATATTTATGATTAAGTACAAACTGAAAATCAAGCAAGCCACATTATTTAGCTGCTAAACCTAGCCATGACATACATTTATATTAAACAGAGCCATGGCAATACATTCATATATTGGTTTCTGAAGTCTAAAAGATGATAGTGGTGATGATGATGATTTCAAATTATTGTGAGCTGATAGAAAATAAACAGCATCCCACTGCATCTTTTTTCAAATTTCTTTATTCTACCTTGCTAATCATGAGTACAGTTTGTTAGAGGTCTAGGT